>NC_089317.1:715000-846769 GCF_036669915.1 Pocillopora verrucosa | reverse complement strand
ATTAACAAGTTATTAATAACATGAAAAATAGTTTTTAACATGCAAGCTTTTTAGTACTTCATCAAGCTGAGAGTTTTAAAAAAATTGTTTGTTTGAATTCGTAATCTTCTGTGAAAGATTAGAAAGGGAAAATTAAAAAGATCTTTTGGTGACATGATTTGAATTAGTTGACTGTGTAGAAAGTCTCTTTTCCTTGAGAGACAGAAAAGGTTGAGGGATGGGGGGAGACAGACTATTCTCCTTACATATAGCAGAAGCTACAAAAAAACTATACACAAGAATCAAGTTTTATACTCAAGAGTATAAAATATTTAATAGTAAAGATATTTATACCTATTCAGCTATGGAGAACATAGGGAAAATTTTTTGTTTGAATTGTGCAGAAAGAAGCAGGCATTGTCCATAATTCTGAACTCCCTCTTCATCTTGCTGTGCATTAATTTTTATTGCAAACTTATGGGAAAAATACCATTTGTGCAACATAAAATTATAAACAATTCAAATGATTAGTTCAATAGATTTTTAAAGATTGTATATTTTGAGCTTGGTTGTCTTGTACAAATGTCATTTAAAGCTAAATTTTACGTTGCAGACTAACAGTGGTAAACCTGTTTATAAAAATGGACACCAATTTCCTAGTGCTATAAGCAAGAATAAATAATGCAGAACTTGTCTCTCTGGTAATGTCATCTTTCCAACTTAATGGATCTGTTAGTCTTACATAAAAATTTTCTAAAATTGAAGAGAAGCCTTGTAAAAGAGCATTATATATTGTCTCTATTTATTTGTCATTTAAAAAATATGTTCTATTTCTTGTGACCTTTACCAAAAACTTTTCTTAGCAAATCTTATGATAAAAAATACCCAACCCAGCTATTAAATACATTCCTATTCCTCCCAGCTTGACAAAAAGTTTTGGTTTTGTAGATGACACAGTACGATAACAGAGTAATGTCCTGGACCAAAGCGCCAACAAATGAACATCATCATGAAGATAACATCATTCGCTTTTGCCAGTAATGTTTGATATCGACCAGTTTCTCGCATAAACCACCTCATCTGTAAGAACGGATTTGAAATTTCTGTTCCAAGTATTGTAGCAGCAAGTTTCTGGACCAGAATAACATCAAACAGGACAAAAACTATTCCACAGGTAGAGATGATGTGATGTAAAGCATATCAATCCCTTCAGTGCCCATGTAAAAACACCACAAAAAAGCAACATGAAGTAACCCAGAGTGAGGTGGCAATGAATGTATGTAATGGGGTGTTTGCATCACCCATGGCAACCAAGGGCCATGGACCAGTGATGAACGCGCTCCAGAATGACAACAGTGATGTCAAAGCTCCATGACACACTGTAACAAGTCGGCAGTTCCATTCATGGCTTCGATGAGGATTGATGATGCACAAGAAGAAATATAAACTGGTCCAGATAAAGAACATTGACATCAGAGGTATTGCAAGGGCATGAAGCTCATGGTTGTACCTGATCCAAGATGAAGACTACATTATGGATTAACAACAAAAGATATTTTACTTAAAAGAAAAATTAAGAGATACAAATTCCTTCTTCAATGACAGAAGTGCCTCAGAGGTGCTCACACTTCTTGTAGGTAATTGCTGTAATCGAATTTGCAATTTTCCCCTCACGACTCTACCACTTTTCAAGAACAAATCCCCACGAGAAAAGCCACGTTTGATCTTAATTACACGACGGCTCATTGATGCAACGCACCCTGAAAGGTAAGCAAGCTCATCCCGATAGTAACTCTGATAGGTAAGGGATAATTATGTGTGTGACACAAATTAATGAGAATTGATCAAATTGTCAAAATCAAATAGATCCGCAATGAACTTGTAAAAGTGCAGTGATTGCAGTTGTAACGTAACACGGCTCACGCAATACACCTGGCAGCTTATCTTTGAGGGAAAAAAAAGATCTTTTGACAAAAAATCGGGAGAAAAGTTTGCTTTTCAATCCAAATGAGCGACTTGAAGAGGAGCGACCATTTTCATGTAAATTTCAAAACAAACATCACCAGAAAAATTCTTTCGACGCCGTTCAGTTACGGTACATGATCGCAGGTTGAAACTTACCTCGCCTTTATAATAGGTTCAAGAGCAAACCAATATTTGATTTTCCGTTTTTTATCTCTGCTCAAGCGAGCCTTGTATCTAAAAGTATGCTACGTTCTCTTAGATTCCGTGAATAAAGCATTTTTTCTGACCGCAAGTTACATCACTTACCCAAATACCACGATATGTTTGAGAAATATTTCCTTATTGGTTAGCGCTTTTTCCACGGAAAAATATCTTCCAACACAGGCCAAAGATATCAGTTCTTTGTTTTAAAGATATCAGGCATAAACAGATTACTTGTTCATAACTCAGCTGTCACTTTCCCCTCCCATGTTCGACTTCGATACCGGAGCGAAGAACGTTTGGTCATGTGACAGACAGGAACCGGCGCCTAAATCTCAATGTGCGGCAGGTTATTTACTCACTTGATTGGCCTTACTCTACCTCACGCAGAGAGTTTTTGAAAGGGGATTATGCAAAAGCTATGGATAAAGTACTTCTGAAAGCGAAAGTAGCATACGAAGCGGAACATACATGAACGCAGTCGCACGAAACGAAAGGAGCAAACAAATTCAGAGCAAGGGTGGGGTGGGGAAAGAAACGAAATTGCCTGTCTGCTGACAAAAGGTATTTAACCTAGTGGCAATCGCGTTTGGTAAAATTTTTCCGCTCGACTGTAGATTTCCATTCCTTTCTAAACCTTTTTTTTTCTTTCTTTCCTTTTAGCTCCCTATCGCCCTTTGTCCTCTACCGTTCGCGCTCTATGAACAGCAGCTTTCTCCCCGCCTCTCTCGCTAAGCTAAAAAGGGGACGGGCAAAAACTGCTCCACAGCAGAAGTAATGGGGTGTTTTCCACTGTCTTGAAAAGAATGACAAGTAGTTCCGTGTTTATCGTGATTAGGTTATTTTGATATAAAAATGTCCTTAGGAGGGCCTAACAGTTTCCATTTTGACCTCAAGAGCCTATTTCCACTCCAAAACCGTTAACGCTCGACCATTTCTTTCCAAAACCTACAGGTTCAACTCTATGGGGTTCTCGATAGAGGCCTTCTTAGGTAGAATTTTGTCTGAGAGACGAAAGTGGACTGTGCAATTTACAAAAGCTTCTGTACGAGTAAGTGGTTTTCGTTTAATTTTATTTTAGGGGTGACCGTCGTGAGAATGAACACCCCACGATGGTACAAATTCAGTCATTCCTCGAAGCTGCAGACCATTATGGTCATGGTCTTGAGTTTTTCTCGCCATTGACTGTCTTCTAAGGTGTAGAATAAAAGAAACTGCTCTGGAAAGATAGTCAAAGCCTTCATTGTGTCTGTGCGCATTTGGCAATATGCGATGAACTTTATGGCGAATCGCTGCTTCTTATTGAGTTGTCTGAAACCATAGATTTTGATAATGACTGTCTCTCTGTCTTTGTTTGATTTTTATTTTGGTCTAATTCGCAGCTGGTTCTTCTTTATCTCCTTCTCCCGGTGGTGCTATCTCTTCTTCTTTTACAGGAGCCGGCCCATCTCCATCCCCTGAGGCAGTTTTCTCTTCTCCCTCTTTAGCAGCCCCACCATTTCCTTCTTCTGATAGAGTGCTCCCCACATCTGCTTCAAACGGAATCTCATCATTTCCCTCCACTGACGCCCCTTTATTTCCTTCTTCAGATGAGGCTCCTCCAACCTCTCCTTCTTCTACTGGAATTCGATCATCTCCTTTATTTGCACTCTCCTGTTTGCTGCTGCCTTCTTCTTGCATCAACACTTGTTCTTCATTGGTATCAGCCAAAGTAGATTCCCCTGCATCCTCACTAGCTGCCACAGTTTCTTCTACCTTGGCATCACCAGCTGCCTCCACTTTCTCCTGATGTGCATCACTTCCAGCCTCAGCCACCTCTTCTGTAGCATCAGTATTTCCTTCAATAGCCCCCTCTTTAGCATTAACACCTGCCTCAGCTTCCTGCTCTTGACCATCACTGCCTGCCTCAGCAATATCCTCCTTGACATTATCCCCTGCCTCTGCAACCTCTTCCTTAGAATTGTTCCCTGCTTCAGTTACCTCCTCCCTAGCCACACTGCCTGCTTCAGCATCCTCTACCTTTGCAGGAGTGTCTCCATCAGCCATCTCCTCCTTGGCATTATCCCCTGCCTCAGCAACCTCTTCCTTAGAATTGTTCCCTGCCTCAGTTACCTCCTCCCTAACCATAATGCCTGCTTCAGCATCCTCCACCTTAGCAGGACTGTCTCCATCAGCCATTTCCTCCTTAGCATCACAGTTCGCCTCAGCTACCTCCACATTGGCATGGCCATCTGCCTCAGTTGCCTCTGCTGCCCCTTCCTGAGCATCATTAGCTCCCTCAACTACATCTTCACCAACAGCACTACCTCCTTCTACTTCCTCCTGCTCACAATTAATACCTGGCTCAGCTACTTCCTCCTTAGCATCACCAGCTACCTCAATTACCTCCTCCTTAGCACCACTTCCTCCCTCAGCCAGCTCCTTCTTAGCATCACCACTTTCCTCAGACACATCCTCGCTTGCAGCACTGCTTGCTTCAGCTATCTGCTCCATTGCATCACTATCTCCCTCAGCCACCTCCTTTGAATCACTACCTTCTTCAGCTACCTCCTCCTTAGCATCAGTGCCTGCATCAGCTTCTTCCTGCTTGGCATCACAGCATTCTTCAGCTACCCCTTCCTCTGCATCACCACCCTCCTCAGTCATCCCCTCTTTGTCACCACAGCCTACCTCAGCTACCTCCTCTTTAGCAACAAAGCCAGCATCCTCATTCTGCCTACTGTTGTCTTCCTTGGATCCCTCTACCTCTTCGGTGGCCGTGCCATAATCCTGAACAAGTTCCACCTGGATGGTATTTTGTTCCATAGCATCTCCTTCTAGCATCACAACTACTCCTTGGGTTTCTCCCTCTTGAGATGTATTCTCATCCTCCCCAGCTAGTTTCTGGGCAGCAGAGCCCTCTTGCATTACTACTTCTTGGACAGCAACGTCATTTTTGGATACCTCTGCCAGAAAAGCACCCTCTTCTTGAGCTATTTCAACTTGTGTGGAACTAATTTGCAAATAAGTTGCACCATGGAAAGAGCTCTTGTCCTGACCAGCTCCTTCCTCCTCCTCGGCCTCATTTTCCTCATTGCTACCCTCTGTTTCAGCTTTGCCAAAGTCCATCTCCTCTATTACAATCACTGGAGGTTGCTCAGATTCCCTTGAAGATGTAACCTCATTTGAGCCTTCCAAAGTTGCCTTATCATTGGCCCTTTCCATGAGCACTTCTGAAACACAGGACTATGATTAGAAAAACTGCATACTGATTAGTTTCTTCTGTTGTTTGTTAACAAGTTACAGTCCAGCCTGTAATACTTCTTCAACTAGGGTCACCAACTTCAATCATTCAGTTTGCCATTTTCCTCCCTGTCAGCTAGTAGTACACCAGCATGTTAATTAATTCACAAGCTTTCAGATCCCTAAGGATTGGCTATGGAATAACTGCTAGCCCAAGTTGAAAAATTTGACTGTAATCAAGAGATGGTTAATATTTCTTCAGGAGACACAAGTTTGAAGCACATAATTTTTTTTAGCACTTTTTAATCTCTGCAAAAATTTTCATGTCATTTTTCACCATATCTGTACAAAATTAATCACACCATGCACTCAAATAATTATAATTAGGAAATAAATTAAGTTAAGTGATACAGTCTGATGAGAACATCCTGAAAAAGTATATATTTGGCCAAAGTTAATAAACAAAATTAAATAATACTGCTTGAAATTAACATAAAGCAAGTGGAATTGTAGAAAACATCTACCTCAACCCTTACACTCCCAGGAGTGACCAGACGGGAATTTCCCCTTACAAAATACAATACATTTAAATTAAGAAGGTGACGAGAGGACAGGAAAATGCAACATTTGGAGATCTAAAATGAAGAGAATTGACATTATATCTTCAAAGTGAAAGGGTTTAAGACCAAACTGTCGGAGACTGCGTGATTACTTGCGTGACATTAATTTGTCAACAACATTATTGTGGAGTTTCTAATTTGTACATGATTGACATAACCTCGAATAACCTTTTTCATAGTGCTTAGCAACGATCAATCACAATGTAGAGAATGTAGTATAAGAATTAGGATCTCGTTTCAAGTTTCCAGAGTAGCTCTTTACACGCCTGCTGTAACCTAGTGAATACGCGAGAACAATTAAACAGTTAAACTCAGTCGAGTCTGTTGATTGAGTCCAGTACGTTAGAAGACCAGTTATCCCTAGTAAACGGGGCAAAGTTTACGAAAAAACCAAACCAGTTGTCTAACATCTACCTTTGACATCATGATGGTTTCTTTTATTGACAAGGGTTACACTTCAAATTTCTTTATATTCCCTGGAGTTTCTTTGACAGGGTCAATATTTTGATTTTCTATTTTCTTAAAATGCAATGTTTCCACAAATGTGAGAGAAATGACAAAATAAGAGTTTGGCAAGATAGAAAAACAAGAAAATCGAGAGTTTGTTAATCCAAATTGAAGTGATGGAGATGAGTTATATGAATTGCAGCTGGGCAACTTTTAGTCTAAAGTTTTTAAGATACACAAGTGGTGATAGACATTGCATCTATTATTAAATCACTCTATCTTAACTGATCAGTAGAACCAATGACAATAAATGTGAACAAAAAAACTTTATCAAAGAGACCATCATGAGGAAATTCAGCATTACAGTCTATAGATCATCTGTAAAACTTTCAACTGAATCTCTCGATTAAAAAAAAAGATTATTTTCTTCACCAAAATCTTTATATTTAAATGCAATTAATCTATTTGATCACAAAGCTTTTAAACTACCTTAACTACTTGGCTCTTTTTTTAAAGCAGTTATTATAATTATTTTTCCTTTTGATAAACATGCACTGATTGTTATCACACTAAGTATTGTAAGTTACATAAATTCTGAAGCGATGCTTTCTCGTAACATAATCTTCATCACCTTCCTGTAAGTAAAATTTCTCCTTGTTTATTGATAAATGCATTTAAAACATGTGTTTTGTTTGTATTTCTTTTTCCAAGGGTTGGGAAAAAACCTCAAGGAGATCACATGCACTATTACACAGATAAAATATTAAGTGTCACACAAAAAGTATTCAACAATAAACTTACAACAGCTTAGCACGTAAGCAGTTTTGTCCAATTTACACCCACAAACCAAACCTCTCAATTACTGATTTGGAGTTAATGGCCCCATATTGATCTTGTGAAAGCATTGTTCAATGAATTTCATGAAAACTGATCAATTATTCACATGAGAATCACTCTGACAGTTAATTAGTAAAAGATTCTATGTTAAGAATCCATTCTGTGATTTACACCAAATACATATTTAAAGACACTGACATGAATGGTTTATAATTATACATTATTGAGCATAGAGAAAAAAAATCCATGTTATTCACCAAAAAAGAATATAAATTATTGAGATCATATAATCATTAAACTGAAACAACATTACATTATCAACAATGAGGTTGTTTGTATAAATCTAAGACTCTGATTGATAAGATTACAGCCTAAATGATTGTTTACCCACACAAGAGTTGATTATAATCACCTAGACTAGCACTGGATAATATTTGTTTTTTTTTAATGCCTTCCATCAATTGTCTATAACTAACTCTCAAAATAACAAGCATATACACTGTACCTGTACATTGGTAAACTTACAAAATTAAGTTACGATGCACAAACCAAACATTGAATAAATATTATGTACAACAATACACTTTACGCTTCATTTCTTATAACCATCTTTAAGTTAGTATTCAATGCTTAGTAATCTAGTTTTAAGAAAAGCATTGAAAAAACTTCCATCTTGCTTTTGAACTAGATTGGAATTTATACATAAGGAAAGCTGCTCACATTTTTAAAGTAACTATAGATTAAGTTTAATCTTTTTAAAAGCAGAATATGTTATTTAGATATGAGTATATCTACAACAGAATTCATTTTAACCTAATCTTCTGAAGGCTTTGACTCATCAGCCTCCTCAGCAACTGATGGTTCAGCTTCCTCGGCAACTGATGGTTCAGCATCACCATCACCTTTATCTTCCTCCCCTGCTGGAGCTTCCTGTTTTTCATCTACTTCCCCTTTCTCCTCTGATGCTACCTCTTCATCACCTTGCGGTAAAGACTCAGAGCTTTTCAGCGCCTTTACCTGCTCCCTTGCCTTATGACCCCTGAAACTTGCCTGAATCTTAACTACAGCACCTTGCAGATCTGGATCATTCATATCAATATCTATCTGTTCTTCCTCACCTTCTACCTTTGCCTCATCTGCTGCACTAGCTTGCTCATCAGTAATTACCTCTCCCTCTTTCTCAACCTTATCTTCTTTATCAGCATCCTCGGCAACTTCATCAGCATCTTTGCCAATGGCTTCATCAACAGCTGCTTCTTCTGTTACAGCCTCTTCAACTTGAACAACTTCTGTCTTCTCCTTGTCAACTGCCTCTCCTCCTTCAGCACCATCAGGTTGTCCTTCCTGCTCCACAGGCTCCTGCACATCAGCTTCAGCATCTTCAGTTTTTGCAGCTGCCAAGTCATCAGGTTGTGTATCTGTGGCTTGCTCGTCAGTGGGTTGGTCCTCTGTAGCTTGCCCCTCAGTATCTTGCTCATCAATAGCATCTTCCTGCTTCACTGGTTTTTCAGCAGCTTCTGCCTCTCCTGCCTGGACAACCTCATTATCAGGTACCTCTATAGAGACAACTTCTTCTGGGGCGTCTTCAGCAGCATCTACACTCACTGATACTTGCACATCGCTTTTTGAAGCCTTTATCTCCTTTATCTGCTCACGTGCTTTGTGCCCGCGGAAACTTGCCTGAATTTTGACAGCTGCAGTTTCCTCATCTTTGTGCTTCTTCACGTCCTCCCGAGCTTTGTGTCCTCGGAAGCTTGCTTGAATTTTAGTCGCAGCTTTCTGCACATCAGGGTCATTCATATCAATGTCAACTTCCTCTCCTCTCTGCAGCTTTTCCATTTGATCACCCTTCTTTGCATTGTCTTTGCCAGTCTCTGGAAGTTTGTAAATCACACAAAAGAATGAGACATAAATATATTTCCAGAATAGAAACTCTATTTTAAGTTCTCAAAGTTGTGTTCGAGTGATCTTCTTCAATTTTATCATTGTGATACCAAAATTGTAAAACTACACATGAAAAATCTTTAAATTTACATTCCTTTCACAAGTTAAATTATTAACGCTTCCTTCCATAAAATGGAAAGTATATTAAAATTTATGGCAGTGAGTTTGTATCAGAATATAGTTTCCCACAATTTCAATATTATTCCACTTAGAAGTACATATTTAATTTTTTAAAGCTTTCAATAAAGATTTACTGCTTTGCAAATAGGTGGAAGGCAAGGAAAAGAAAAGGCCCTTAACATTAACGGGCGGAAGTTCTGCAAAATTTCCTTCAGAAGGAGGGAAATTAAAAACTAGGAAGAGCGATTAATAAACGAGTATTATCCTGTGTAATATTCCAAGTCAGGATGCAAATAGTTAGAACGGATCCGGCCGAAAAAAAAAACGGAGCACTGAATATTCAATTTAGCTTGCATTTTCAGCTAGCGTCTGGATTGTTTACACAGTCATCTAAATACTGTAGCCACCAAAAGCGAAAGCGTACCTTCACGGATTAGAAGCTGGTTTTTGAAATACTGTGCGGCAAAGTTGATGATGTCCTCTGGTTGCTCTCGCAAAACTTCCCTCGCCAAACCCTCCAATAAATTTTGGAAGCCCGGCGGAACACGCAGCTTCATAGGAGCGTATTGCACCGCCATGTTAATTGTTCAAATCCTTCGTAGAAACAGATGGAAACAAGGAAAGATCGATCAAATACAGTGCAATCTAATTGCACTAATGCGCTACATTAGAATTATGGCTAAGTCTCTATGACGACAGCAAATAATTATAATGTATTCGTTAATTGCAGCAAAGGGTCTGGAGGCTAGTTTGTTATTTAGTTCCCAGGGTTCAGCAACTTTGACTAACTCAATTTTAGAATCGAAACGTGGGAATATACTTCTCTGTTTTGGTGTGCTTGTGCATTAAAAAAATCTCTGCAGGAATTGCTGAAATTATCAAAAAGGGGAAAAATTTATATCCCAGTTAGCAATAGTTCTACAGTTTCAGTGCTAAGTACAAGAAAAAGATATTGATTTTGTTTTTTTGCCAGCAAAAGCAGTAAGAAACATAGGAGAGCAGAAGACAAACTGAACAAAGAACTCTCTCTTTTACGAATAAGTATACATCTTTCTACCTTAAGAATATTCCAGCGCTCACTCTCAAATAAAGTAAATATTGGAGGAAATCAATTGCACTGGATTCCTTCCTTCCTTTGATCCATAATTATAATTTGCAGCTAACTGCATTGTTTACAATTTTTAAATCAATTGGACTGAAAATTTATTTCCAAGGACATTTTTCAGTTAAATGGCACATGCGGTAAGTTTGAAGATCCCAGACTTTCTCTCCTAGACAACTTCTTCATCGCAAAAATTTTTTAAAACAAGAGAAAGTTGACATGAAACAGATTGTTTAATGTAATGCATAACTTGGATAACAATGTGTAAACTTATAGAACGACTAAAGTATAAATTCAATGCCACTTTCTTTAATGAAAAATCTTTGGTGTCTTCTGCTCAAAGGAAAAGTCCTGTGAACTGAATAAGATATGTCACCTCCATTTTGAACACTATTTCTGTCAAATTCATAACGGTAATTTACCAATCTTTGCCAAGCCTGGCACAAATATTCACGATTTGTTGATTTTTCTGTGTTCACAAAGATTGATTGCTTAGTGGCGATCAGAACCACATGATACTGCTGCACATACTTTTGTAAAATGTTAACAAGTTTTCGCTGGTTTGATTCTTGATGACCCGGGCTCTCTCCACCAGCACTTCTGTCAAGCCAGTAAAATGCACTCAAACTGTCAATCATAAAGACACCCACTTCAGGTTTGGCAGCTAATAGATTTTCATGTGATAAAACAGTCGCCAGTAATTCTATGCTACTGTTGCAACGAACAATAAACAATAGACTAAGACAAGACTTGATAAAAACTTCATAATCACTGTATTTCTCTGGATAAACAAGAGGACTGCCTTCCGTAGTTTCTTTGTGGTGATTCGTTTTATCGTTTCGTAATGACGTCTCAGATTTATCAGCCTCTCTGATCGCTTTTAAAATCCTGTGTTCCAGTATTGTTACCAGTCGTAACAACTGGAAATGGAAATCAGTGTCTACAAACACTACTCCAACGGATCTTCCGTTCAGTTTGAGATCCTTCCATGACTTTGGGAGAATACAGTTTGCAATTAAATGAAGAAGCATCTCTGTTTTGCCACTTCCTTCCATGCCACAAAATTCAACAACGTTTCCTGGTTGAATACCGTCAGGAATATCTGAAAAGAGATCCAAATCCAGTCCATCCAGAGCCTGTTTTCCACCCAACCGCGCAAACAGCTGAAAATTGCAATGCAGAATTATATAACTTTAATTTTCAAGTGTTAATTGAGCTTGCTCCATAATTATCTTAAACTGGATAATTTTTTTGAAAGAATAACACAGATTCTGTTAAATTTTATGACCATTTCACATAGAAATAACTATTCATTCACCATCAACTACCTGAGCTGCCGACTCAGAAGCCATTTTTACCGGGAAATAGTATCAAAGGCTGGGCTCTACCGGAAATGGGATTAGTAAGCGGAAATGATGTTATAAATAGCTAATGCCCAAAAGCCTACTGGGAATTTGTAGTGACATCAATCATGGCGACTAAATCAGTTCTTTGGACTGTGTCGATATCTCTTGGACTTTTATTCGCTGGTAAGGGATTTATTGAGACTTACAACCTAATCTAATTTTCTTCATCTACATAAATGTGCCTTATGTTTCTAAATAATCATTATTTGCTACAAGATGGAAAACATCTCATCGAAAGTTAGGCATAATTTAAATTTTTTTCCGTTCAGAGTGAGGCAACCCCTCTTTTCCTGAACATGAGATAAATTTTGTAAGCACACAGTTTGCAAGTTTTTGAATTTTTTCAAGCACTTCTTCTATTCTGGCTTAAATACCGATGTGTGAATCGCGCCATCTCGACTTAATTTACATCGATCGAGACATTGACTCAACGCAAGTTCCTTGATATTAAAATAGATTCTCTTCCTTTCACACACATGCACACTGATGCTCACCCTTCTACTTTATCTTCTCTTCCAGCAAATGGAGATAAGGTCGCGCAGAAAATTTACCAACAATTATCAGGGGTGAATCCCTGTGTGCTTCTGACAAATGCTACACATCAAATTGGATGCACTTGTAAGTTATTGTCATGACTAAATGTACCTATTGGTTGGGTAGGAGGGCAGGATAAAAAGATAGTTGGCATATGGACAGAATTTACCAGCGGGAAAAACATGAGGGTGGATGCTCCTTCTCCACTAGCATCTGTTCCCCTACCTTTTTAGTTATTGTTCTCCCCAGTTGTAATCATTTTTTTTTTTGACATATTAAAATTATAGCAAAGATTGAATTTTTATCAGATCAGGGCGGATAATTTAATGTTTTGTTGTATTGTAGTAGCTATGGATTTAGAAAGAATTAGCTGATGAAATACTTCAAAAGACCACAATGAAGAAATGCATTTTTTTTAACAGCCAGCATGAGTGGTCATGTTGGAGTCCTTCACTATATTAAAAGTGAAGCTGATGTTGATTGGATAATAAAGAATGGAAGCCATGCACCATATGTTCCATTGTTCAGATCTGATCTGTTCACACTGTAAGTATGATTATGGCATAGTTATTAGAAACTCTCTATTTTGGCACAATCTGTAGTTTAATTGAGACTTATTATATTACTGTATTATTGAAGCTTTAATTGACACAAAGGATATTCCTGTAGGAACAAGATCACCAGATGTGTATTTGACCCCCTAAGAGTGACAAGCATCTACTTTCTCCTTAAGTATCACCTATAAATCACACTTTAAGGTGATGAGAATGGGGTAAATGATCACCAATAAAAGAAGTTTTTGATTGTTAAAGAAATTCTCCCTGTCAGCATCTTAGGAAATGTATGGTGAACAGTTTGGAGAATATGCATACAATTGTTAGGGTGTTAAAGGTTAATGGCTGCTATTGTTATGAGACAAATGCACTCAAACTAAGCTGACAGCCATCATACAAGAAACTTATACACAGGGTTGGTTGTGATTGATGGCTGCCAACCATGACCTGTGAACCTTGTTGTGTCTGTCCTGGTTTACTCAGCTATGGCAGTCAAACCCAGGTGTATAGGTTGGAGGCTGTTCTGTGCCTGGTACACTCCTGCTAGTTGGTCACAATCTAACCTCTCTATCCTTTTGTGAGTCTTGGGTATCACTTAGGATTTGTTAATACCCAGTATTTTGTTATCATGAACTGTTTCTTTGCAGTGAAATTGTTGATCGTCTCATACAAAAGGAAAAAATAAATGGTGCTCTTGTCATAGCTGTTCCATCAGGAAAATACAGATATACTCCCAAAGCAGGTATTTGTTTTGAGGGGGCCATGGAGTGTTATCTTACATGTGGGATGTTAAATGGGAGAAGGGGGTACCCTCAGGGGAACCCATGGGGGTTACCCATGGGAGGGAGAAGCCATGAGAGGGGGAACTCATGGAGGGCAATCCATGGGAGGAAAACCCATGGGAGGGACCCATGTGGGAGATATCCATGGGAGGGGGAACCCATAAAAGGGGTCCTAGATAACTTGGAAAGTCCTGGAATTTTATTTTGACATTTCCCAGGACTGGAACATCCTGGAAAAAGATTTAATCTGCTTGACTCAGGCAATAAAGTTTTCAGAATTTACATTTGAAGAAATGTGTGTAGAATGTAAGTAGAATTGATTTTGAAATCTTGGGAATGAAAGGGTCAAAGGTGTAATTTGGAGTCCTGGAAAAATCATTCTGGGTCTTCTAAAAGTCCTTGAAATTTGTTTCTGAAAAAAGGTACAAACCCTAACTAATTAATCAAAACAATAATTACTGAAGTTTTTACTTTATCATCATTTATTTTTTGTCATATTTTTTGTATTGCAGATTCTCCTGACTATGAATGTCCTAAAGATAATTTTGGTAAGTCGTTAGAACACCACTCCATATGTTGAGCATGTTAAATGGGTGTGAAAGTCAAATATGCACTGTTGTCTCTTGCATACTTAAAGGTCATGTTTCATCGGGATCAACCATTCCAAATGCAGCTTGTCACTTTATTTTGTTATAAAGGGTGTCATCTGAAGCCCGCACTTGACTTGAATAAGCCTGAGTAATCCTTGTGAAACAAGAGCAGTAGCTATCAGTACTTTTACTACCATATCAAACTGGTGTGCTGCTGGTTGAAAAAGTTGGGCTACCAAATCAAACTAACCTTTTTTTTTTTTTTTTTTTTTTTTTTTCAAAAGAACAGCTGAAAACACTATCAACCTAACCAATCTCAAAGAGTTGATCCAAATAGTATGAGACCTAGATCAATTATTTTCTGTTATGATGTTATCTTTTAGGAATCTACAGTGGAGACGAAAAATATGAAAACTGTAAAGAAGTGAAATGGAACCCAAAAGTAAGTAGCCACTGATTCTTTAACTCCCAGAATGTCAATATTAACTCTCCTCACTGTCTTTTATGTATTTCTTGGAAAATTCATCAACCTTTTAACTCCCATGCATGACCAAGAGAGAATTTCTCCTTACAATATCAATACAATACCAACCAGATAAGTCATGAGAATAGAGAAAAATATCAATTTGGGGATAATTAGTTGATCCAATACTAAATTCTCTGAACTAACATCATGAGAACTGTATGGTTGACAGTGAGGAGAATGACAAATTTGATCTGAGAGTTATAGGGTTAATAATTCAGGAGAATTATGACTAATCAATAGGCAGTATTTGAGTCACATGTTTACTTCTGTAAACCCCAATATAAATCAACTGTATGAAAGCACAAGGAGGGTTTGAAAAGGTAGCAGGAAAAGGCTGGGGTTAATGAATCATGAATCAGCAGAATTATTAATAGGATTAATTTTCATAAAGATTTCCAACTCCCCTACTTAATATGCTTAACTTGTATAAAGACAAACCCTAGAAATTTGTATAAAGTTTTTTAATCAATCACTGGTTTGACAAATGATGGTTGATCACAACAATTAACAATAGAGCAAATTGGGAGGATAACCTCTCCATTTTGCTCGGACACTTCACAAGCAAACTTGCTCAACCAACAGTTTAGCGTATTTGGCAACATATGCTCTGGTGGAATGGTCAGATCTTGAACATCTTCGCATTTGAGGTCAGCCACTCCAACAACTTCAAACATTGCGCATGTATTTTGCTGCCACTGCTGCCATTCCTCAAAGACTTTTCTACCCCATTTAGTGTTGTATTCTGTTGCTTTCAGAGTGGCTCAGAAAGTAGACTGGTTTCTTCTTCTTTTCTCTTTGGACCATTTTTACTATTAGGTAAAGTCTTGAAAACACTTTGCTCTAACTTGTTGATCTGTTCTTTGCAGGGAACTGGAATGTCTTTCAAGTATTTTGATATTCCCATGTTTGCTTTGAATGACGAGGCAGAAGTGGATGATCTTCTCGAGGTATAAACTGGCATGTTGACCTTTACACTGTGCTTATTGACAAACTTTAAATTCCCTTAATTGTTCTCCTTAAATTTTTTGCAAAACAATTTTTGTGCGAGTTTGCTCAAGATCTGGGTGATACCTCTGTCTGGAGATCAGTAACAACACAACTACTGGTAGTATTAGTTGCATCTTAACGAAATGATCCAATAGAAGATTCTAGAAAGTTTCATGTCATGGCATTAGAAAGTTTGTGTAGACATGTCAGTATTACTAGGCACTCTAGAATTTTCTAGAAGCTTATCTGTACAGTTGTCCTAACATGAAAACCACTTTTTACTGACAGTGTTATAAGACGCACAATAGTCAAGAACACCCTGATTACCCACTGTGTGCTGTGCAGTTAAAGGATTTCATGTTTGCAGCCAAAGACACTCCAACCTGTGTGAGGAAAAGCAATATACCAAACCCTATTGAGGGTAAGTGATTATGAATGGTTTTTTTTACTAGAATATCATGGTATTACAGTATACCTGCAGTTTGATTGGTTCTTACTTATAATCTATTGGAGGACAGACGCGGAGATGATATCACCACCACCAACCTTTCACTTCTTTGTTTCACCCTTTACACCAGTAACAACAGTATGCATATTCTCCATACTGTTCTCTGTATATTTTCTAAGATAATGTCAGGGAGAACTTGTTTAACAATCAAGCACTTCTCTGGTGGGTGATCATTTTCCTTGTTCTCATGACTTAAATGTTTGAATCAACAGTGATATTGTAGGAAGAAATTAGAAGTCAATCACTCTAAGGGATTGAAGGTTTCATTATCAAATTAAAGAAAAAAGTTTCCTTGTTGCTGTGTTTCCCTTCAGTAATACATCACAGAAAACATTAAAATGTCAGAAGAACATCAGTAACACACTTAGCTGTGCCTCATGTGCCACTTTTTCGTTCTTATCACATTTTGACATCATCTGTTATCTATTACTGCACTGCGGCACAGAAACATGGAATGTCTTTGTTATACACTTCAGATAATAAGTAGGAGGGGAACTGGTGGTGGCATTTTGTTGTGTTCTTAGGCAACATGCTTTACTCTAACAAGGGTTATTGAAAATTTTGGTTAAAAATCATTACAATGAGTTGTTGGAAATAACTGAAATATAAACTTTTGCATGCGCAAGAACAACAGTATTAATACCATTTTGTGCTTCTTGTAGCCAACTTTTGTATGCCTCTTGGAGACAAGAATGTTTGGGGTACTCTTTATCCAATAAAGAAGAAAAAAAAGGTGGTAATGCTGGCCACTAAGGTAAATGAGTTGTGGAATACTAACTTAATACAGTTGAACCTTGATTATCTGAACTCTGGGGGTCTGGGCAGAAACATCCATATAACAGAGAGTCTGGATTATCAAAAATATGAATATCAATGAACCCAATAATAAAGGGACTTTCTCAAATCATTAAGCATCATTTCCAAAATTTGTCATTTGAAGTATTTACTTAAAGGTTTTGGACCTAAATGCTGGGGTAAATCAGTCAAGCTACTAAAGTGTTTGCACATGGCTAATTCTATCATTCTTTGAAGCTGAACCAATGTAATAGTGTCAACATTGTTTCTTTAAATCTGTTTTGTTTGATGGGAAAAAGTTACAGATGTCAAATGTGACTGACTGATATTTGTGTAAAAGGGGCCTAAGAGGCAAGTCTGGATAATCAAAAATTCCAGACAATCGAGGTCTGGATAATTGAGGTTTGACTGTGTACACATTCTTTGGTGTTTTTGCTGCCATTAACAGTTTGAATTGTATCATCGTTACTTAGTTCCTTGTTTTTATTTGCAGTTGGATTCCAATTCATTCTTTCATGATCTGGTCCCTGGAGTAGATAACGATGGTTCCGGAATAGTGGTAGCTTTGGCTGTGGCCAAGGCGCTCGGAGCACTGAAAAGAAATGTGAGTCTTTTCCTTGTAAAGATCACTCAAACCTTCATATTCATTATTAGTTTCTGCAATAATGTGCAAATTACAGTGAAATCTGCTATGAGTGCATCCTGTAAAGGGTAGTTCACAATTTAAAGGGGCAATGCTTGAATACTATAATCATTACAATAATAGTACTGCTTTTTGAAATATTTTTTTGTGATTATCACACCAAATAATTTGTTTAGAGAAATATCAAAATTATTTTTAACTGCCAAGTTTGATATATTTTTAAGTAATCAGTTTGTAATCATTTTAACATGAAACCATTGAAAACTACAACATACAACTTGATTTTTACTTTGTAGGGTTCATTACCAGAAACCAAGAACCACATAATGTTTACATTTTTCCAAGGGGTAAGAACATGATTGTTCTAGATATTTGTTTGCAAATTTTTGTTATTCACTTACCAGAGGTTTTTAAGTGATTCAAAGGCTCAAGGGTGATTGTCAAGGCCAAATTGATTATCTTGTAGAGCTCATTTGATCATTATGGCATAGAAAATGGGTCTATATATCCATAGCATTTGTTGTTATTGTTGTTGTTGCTGTTGTTATAATTTACCAACTTACATTATTAATTATAGTCAATGTTTTACTTTATATTTCAGGAAGCATGGGATTATATTGGCTCTTCAAGAATGGTGTATGACATGGATAAAGATGAATTCCCCTCAGATCCTTGGAAGGTATAGGTTACATTCTATTACTCTACAGAATGTATGTGCTGTGGCTGAAAATCATGTGGTTTAAAGTGATTTCAATTCAGATAATTTTGGCATCATCAGCTGAGTTGATATTGTGAAGTGGTCACTGTAAAAAGTTTCAAAGTTATCATTTTGAGCAACAGCAAAGAGCTAAGGCTTAAACACCAGCTTTGAAACTCTCTTTGGCTGATCTAAATTATCAACTATGTTGATAAAACCAAATTACCTTGTTATACTCCCCCACCCTCCCTCCCCCAAGCACCACAGTTTCTCTAGAAACTTACCCCCCTGATTTCAAACTAGTCTGATCTATTAGGCCTTTAACTCTTAAGATCTGAAGTTTAATTCTCCCCTCTAGCTGCTTGATCTAACACCAAACTCTCCTAACTTATTTACAAGGAATTGTATTAAAGCTGGAGGAGAGAATTTATGATCAGATCTTGGGAGTTAAAGGGTTAATTCTCCCATCTAGCTGCTACACATTCCCTTGTAAATTAGTTAACAACTCTACCTAGCAAGTTTGAGTATTTTCGTTACCTGTTTGCTGGACAATATTTAATAACTTTTTTTAAGCAGAGGTGAATCATAGTGGAATTAGTAGTATGGAATAAAAAATGCTTGCTTGATGGCCATGCATACAAAAATGTTTGTTAATTTTTTTTGTTTGTTCAAGGTTGATGGCAAAGACCTTACTTTAAAAACTGGGGATATCAAATATTTCCTGGAGCTGAATCAAGTAGGACTCTCAAGGAACAAGTTGTGGGCACATTCTGATCCAGTTTCCACTAAAGATTCAGAAACCGAGGGAAAGGTAGGTCATATTCAGAAATTCATGAAAGTCTAGCTTTTGTTTTCTCTAGCAAGTTTTCCTCTGACATTTCTGTTCAATGGGAAAGGGTGCAATGAGATCAACCGTTCTCATTGAGGAAGTCCAGATGACAACATTGCAAGCTGTGTTCTTTGATGTCCCCTGCTACCCTTAGTGCGCAGACACAGAGAATGCTTCATTCCTTGTCTGTCGAAACTCAAAAAAATTTATCAAAAGGAAGTTGTAGATTGTTCTTGCTACCATGGTAACAAAACTGGTGGCAACTTGGATTGCTGTCAATATTTTTCAACCTCCATTTTTGAGATCTGATGAGATGTTCTCTCCTCCAGCTGTTGAGATTTCTGTTTTCTTCCCTATTTAACCCTTTCACAGCCAAGATCTCATTAGTAATTCTCCTTCCTGTCTGCTCTTCGATTCTTGTAATGTTAGTATGGTGAATTTGGAATTGGATCAACTAATAATCCCCTAATAGATATTTTCCTTTATTTTCATCACTAGTCTGCTTGACATTGTTTTGATATTGTAAGGAGAAATTCCGTTTTGGTCTGTCATGGAAGAGCTTATGAGTTAAAGAAACTTAGTGATATTTCAATGTAATACAGACTAACTGATTGGTTTGTCAATTCTCAATATTTTTCTGCAAGATATCGTAATGAAATTGTTGGAAGAAGTTACATGTTAATGAACCCTGAAAGCAAAGGGGTTATACCAATCCTGCTATGAATCATTACTTACGATACACTTTTTCCATTTGACAGGTTAATAATATTGTGAAAGCTCTTGAAAACGCAGGAAAAAAATATAACCTGGACATCCAGGAACCTGCAGACAAACCACTGCCTCCATCATCTTTCCAGATGTTCTTGAAAAAAAACCGCTCAATACCTGGAATTGTGTTGACAGACCATAAGGAGGAATATTCCAACAAGTGAGAAACAGCAAAATTCTTCTATTCACTTTCTATCCATCTGTGAGCTTTTCCACCCTAACATTAGTATACACATTCTCTGTACTTCTCTCTATACATTTCTTATGGTACTGACTAGGAGAATTTGTTTACCAATCAGGAGCCTCTCAAGTTGGTGATCATTTCCTTTATTCTCATAACCTAAGTGTTTGATTACGTAGTGATATGGTGAGGAGAAACTCTGTTTTATCTTTAGTTAAATGAATTTCTCTCTGATTATTAATTTTTTTTCATGATCCAGCCAATTCATATTCTCAAAATTATTAGTTCCCTAACCCTGTAAACCCTAAGAGTGACTGGCTTCTAATTTCTCCTTACAATATCAGCCCTGAATCAAACATGAAACTCAAGAGAATAGATGATAGATGATTACCAACTAAAGCAGCTCTTGATTGTTAAACAAATTCTCCTTGTCAGCCTCTTTGGAAATGTATAGAGAACAGTATGGAGAATATGCACACTGATGTTAGTTTGTAAAGGGTTAATAAGAAGGTTGTTTCTTTTGTATGGTATCGTAAGTAATTTAGTTAACACTGTACTGAAACATTGTAATGTGCGTATTGCTAGGTATGTGCGTATTGCTAGGTATGTAAAGTAATTCAATTAATGAAATTAAGAGATCCTCGCAGCTAAGAACACTACTGAAACGAGTAGTTGTAAATAGGACCTGAAAAAAATTCAGGCCCGTACGGGATTTGAACCCATGACCTCTGCGATACCGGTTTAGCTGCGAGGATCTCTTAATTTCATCTCTCCACCGCAGTGCAAATATATGAATTTTCATATATCTAAAATCATAATTCAATTAATGTTAAACGTGTAAACTAAATGTTAATATTTTATTGTTCCTGTGGTTAGAATAAAATTTGATGAGAAAAATAAGTTAGCGAAACAAGTGAAACTTAGATGAACCGATGTAGTGAATTTTGAAAAACTTTTGTTTTTGTCCTTCAGATTCTACAACAGCCATTTTGACGATCTTTACCAAGTTGGAGGAAATGTATCGATGGATAATGATACAGTTTATGTCATCACAGAATTCACGAAGGTACTCCTATTTTTATAGAGAACGACTGTAAGAGTGAGGTGTTTCAAATTTTTTACCCCAGGCTTAGGAAAATGTATGTTCCCGATGGCTGGGAAGGCGAATAATAACAGGAAGGGGTGTCTGGGGAGCTCCTCACCCTTGAGTGATAGTCACCCCTACACTGTGGGGCTCTCCTACACTTGGCAGCCTGTGTTCCTGGGGACTCTGAGTGTCGACAGGCGAGAGAGTCAAATGGGGACTGTACATAAGTCACCAGTGCTGGTTAAGCAAACAGCTGAACCGGAAAAGTGAGGCACCTCATTTAAATTCATCATTGCGCGCATAAGGTTCTCTCAAACATCAGCCATCGACCCATCCCATTTTCTCTTCTGTCTCTAGAGACTGGAGTTACCATCGCACACTGTAACCATTTTTTTGCGTTTTCACCGCAATATTTACTCTGCCATGCACGTTAATTTGACGGATTTTGATTTTGGGGAAAGGGGACTCGAACTCGACAGGGGGCTCTTCAGAGAGGAGGAATTTAAACGTGCAGTTATCGAATCTTATTGTTGCTCCTCAGAAACTTTCCAACATCTCATCAACTGTAGCCACAGCTCTGTACACTCTTGCCAATGATGGAACTGCACCAGACTTTGACATCAAGGCTGATGAAGCTCTGGTGAGTAGATCGTCTCGAATCCTTTGACTCCCAAATGCTCTAGATGATGAGTTTTTTTAAATCTCATCACTATACACCTATTGTGGGGTTTTTCGTGAGAGTAGAAGAGTTAATTGTTGTCTCTCGCGGACAAGACTGGCTATGATGTGACTCTTTTTTGGTTTTAGGAATTATTTATTGTAGCGTTTTTTAAGTGTTCAGTTAGGAAAACGAGGCGCGATAGTAAACGATGCAACAGGAGTGGCGGAGTGAAAAGCCCCACCCAGACCTCCCTCGTTTTTATTACTTATACACTACGTCAGTTACTACGTCAGTTACCAACAAACGTCAAAGACAAGGATGCAGCGAAGAACAGACAAGGAGCGGGGGAGAGACTGGCAGAAACCACATAACGAAACTGACTGAACACAAGCGGGCGGCGAGGAAAGGAGATCTCAACAATCACATTGCTGAACATCATCGACTTACGAACCACACTATTGATTGGGACTCTGTGCAATGCGTAACTTACAGCACTGACTACTTTCAACGACTGACTCTGGAAAGCGGGCTTAATGACTTAGAACAGACTCCCTTCAACAGGTATCAACTACTACCGGCACCAAACAAACGACTTATTCACGACATTAACATTTCAAACTAAACGAACAGAACGAGCTAACTTTACCGACGGATCGAAACCGACCGAAACCCCGCAATTTCCTTTTGTGGCGTTTATTCCTTACCTTGAACATGACTGCCAAGTTGAAGTGACACTTGTACGACGGGAGAACAGGCTGTACTCTGCGAATCATTTTGGCCGTCAAGCAGTGGAGAAACGAAGCATTGCGTGATTGACATATCGGTCATTTTGCCACGAATGTGTGACCACCGCTTCTTATTCGAAGGAATGAAAGTGATCTTTGCAGTAATGACACCACTTAATCTGCAGTGAAAATAAGCTTTAGGGATTTGAACCCATAACCTCTGCGGTACCTCGCGCTCTACTAACAGAGCTAACAAGCCAACTGGGAGTTGGTCATAATGTTGGCTCGTAATAAACCCGTGAAGTAATGCATCAACGACTGTGAATATATGAAAGCTAATAACTGAAATCGTTGTTTCTCCAACAGGTTGGTCATCTTATTTTCTGTCTTTTCAACCGTTCCGACTGTCCCCTTTACAGACAGGCTTCTGACAGCAACAAAACTTGGACAAGCTTTAAAAAAAGTGAGTAAGCCGGATTTAAAGATTCAAACATGACCATGAGGATCTCGCGCGCCTCTGCACTACCCCTAAGCCACACAGAGAGTCGGTGGTAAGCAAGGGTGTCACAAGGGTCACATAAGAGACGCGACCTTCATACAGCTACGATAAAAAATGATGAACTTATGTAAGTAAAAAGAAGAAGGAGGAGGAAGGAGAAGTGTTTGTTTTACAACGATTTGTTTTGTATTTCTTTTAGCCTCAGTCAGTTTAAAACCGTTTCCTCGTTATGTGAGTGTGAACGGCTCAAGCAACGCTCTGACAAGAACTGTGAAGTATCTCCTCTTGTACTTCACTGGTTATCATTTTCCTCCGGGCAAATATGAAGAATGCAAGGCATCTGACGTACGTTCAGTATTGTGTTAGCTTTATTACTTAATTTTTTATACACTGAAATATAATTAATTAGCAATTACTAGCCCAAGCTCGGAAGTTAAAATTATATGATTCTTGTTTTGTACCTCTTGTTTTGATTTTGTTGTTCTTTTCTGTTTGTTTTTGTGTGAGTAGTGTGAATGTGACTGAGTGTGAGTGTGAATGTGATTAAGTGTGAGTGTGACTGAGTGTGAGAGTGAATGTGACTGGCTATGAGCGCGCGTGCGAGTATGTGTGAGTATGACTGTGAATGTGAATGTGAATATGCGTGAGAGTGAGTGTGTGCGGGTGCGAGTATGAGACCGTGTTCTCTGTGACAAGCTAGTAATAATAAAATGCCAGTAGGCTGGTAATTTAAAGTACTCATCTATTCAGGAAGCTTAACAGAAAATTAGGTAGTATAACAAACATTATGTACTACTGTGTGGATTTTGATAGATGAAGACCAAATGTCAAACAGTTGTACCGCTTAGTTTAACCCACCTTTGAAAACTTATGCATTTGCAGGGCGTCGAAAAAATCAAAGTCCTTGGCCAAAAACTGCAAGGTCTTTGTGTGACTGGTTCGGTGTTCGAGTCACCAGCTGTATCTCCTGCATTTGTTGAAGAAAACTACGATTCTACTGAATATTCTACATGGGCTGAGAGCACGTAAGGTTTTTTCCCGTTCGTTGCACTAAATGTGGATGAAATTGTCGTGAAAATTGTCATCTGGGACTGTTCATTATGTCTTCTTTTTAGTTGATGAGATTATAATTTTTTTCCTCTCCTGTTCCAAATAGATGGAATGACGATCTTACGGTTCAATTATTTCTTGTCGCAAGTCCCAAATTAGAGGTGAGTTATTTTGTCTCCTTCTTATGGTGACAATATTAAAAATGAGAAAAAATTACAGCTTTCTTTTGGAAAGTGCCGGGATAGGACGATTGTCGATTATGACTAGGGGCGTTAAAATCGGATGTTTTCCGACGCTTGTATCTTACTACTTTATTCAGCGCAAGTGTTAGTTTCTCGTTATATTCCAGCGCTCGATGTTGGAAACATTTCTCCGCCTATTTTAGACCAGATAAAAACGCCAACCAGACTTTCCGTACTTTCCATTGGTTAAGTGTTTTCCCGCCCCTGTCATAAATGTCAACCTTTCCTGCGCTTGAAACAAGCCTCATATTTTCCCATTTACGCTTTTAAATTTCTCCCGCCTTTGTCTATGGGAAGTGGTTTCTTTTCGTTCCGTGGTAGCCACCGGTGACATGCATTCTCGCACTTAACACAAGTGTCATGTTTTCCCGCCTTTTTGTAGACATATTTTCCCGCCTTGTTGGATTTCAAGAGGCCACGCTTGCCACTTGTTGCACGTGTTCACGCACCTGACGCAAGTTACACGTGGTCCCGCGCTTAACACATGTCATGTTTTCCTGCCCATTAGTGGACATATTTACCCGCCTTGTTCGATGTCAAGACGCCACGCTTGCCACTTGTAACATGTTTTCCCACCTGTTTGTTAGCATACTTTCCCTACTTGTTCGTTGTTTTGTTTTGTTTTTTTTTTTTACTTTCCGCACTTTACAGTGGTTACGTGTTTTCCTGCCTGCTTCTTAGCATATTTTCCTTCCTTGTTTCCTGTTTTTCTTTTTTTTTACTTTCCGCGCTTTACAGCGGTTACATGTTTTCCCGCGCTTTGCACGCGCTTGCCACCGAGTTAGTGTTTAACCGCGCTTGTTGCGGTTCGTTTTCCAAATAGTTTAGTATCATTATTTCAACATTCTTTGTTTTGTTTTTGTTCTTGTTTGTTTATTGGTGTATTCTATTATTTTCATTAATTTTTTTGCAAGGCCAATTCATCTGTTTCCTTCATGTTTCAGGGCGTAACGCTGGGTGCTGGACTCACAATTACCTTCCTTTCTTTCCTACTTGTATACTTTATTAACAAGAAGGCTGATGTGATCTTCACTTCCACTGATCCTCTAAGTTCTGAACTCGACAATTAAAGCTTTTTTACAAGTCCAGCAATACAAGTTTAGAAATCCTCCCTATGACAGCGTAATAAATTCAAGTGACAGGTGGCGTGAAGTAAAGATCTGACAGGGTCTCGGCTAAAAAGGCAAATTCTCCCATGGAGGTTATAAAGAGTACGTTAAAACAGCATGGCGAATTTAAGTCGATCATGAGTTTGACAGAGTTCAGCAAATAAGTTCTCACGATACTAAACAACGGACCTGATTAGTGAAGAATGTCACGAAAGCAATTAATAGGACACAAGGCTGCCCTCTCTTAAGGAGTCGGAGGACACGAGTCGTCTAATCCTTGCAGCTGTAGTCTCCGATGACGAGCGAATCACCTCCGAGGATATTCCAAACCCGCGATGATGTGTCGACGAAAGCGGCTATCGGGCAACCTAGATCTTGTTAACGAGGATAGAAACTTCATTTTGTCAAACTGAGAATTGTGTTGATTATAAGAGACGATTTACTCTAGCCTTTTCTCTTTTTTTTGTTTTTTTATTTCCTTGGAGTAGATAGAAAATTATTTGTTGTTAGGAGAAGATTAATCGTCAGAAATCAACATCTCGAATGTATTTTAAAAATGGTCGAAATTCTTAAGAAGGCTTATGTCTGAAATAAGACACACTCATGACATCTATTTTTCTAAACAGTTTTACTGATTTTTTGAAGCCTGAAATCTTTATTTTTTTTTAACCTCAGAACAGAGCGCTGGTAAAATCCGGTTTCTTTCGTAGCTATGAAAAGAAATGGTTGCACATTCCCACCCAAAGAAGTTCAAAATTGTCTTCAGCTGTTCAAGAGAAATAAATTTATGATTTATGAGTGGAAGAGATAAGCTTTCAGTAATTAGCTTTGGAGACGTGTCCTTTTTGTCTTTGCTCTTACCAGGTATTCAGGATCTCAATTATTTATGATTATTTGTTATTTGAAGGGAAATTTCAGTTTCTCATGCAGTTGTAAATACCGACCCAGTGTGCTTTCCTCTTTGTATCGAAACATATTTTTGTGATACGTTTTTTTTTTAATAGGGAAATTTAGTTAAAAATCTCTCAAACGTACTATTGTTAAATACCATTTGTAGAATTTTCTTGAAGGCAAAGTATGATAAAACTACTCAAATGTTATTATGCCACTTAGTGTTTAGAAAAATTGTCGAAAAATATAAAGTTTTCTACAAAAAAGAAACTGATTAATGGCATCAGCTTTCCTTCTGTCCAGCTTAAAGCTTAAGAATTTTGCTTATAATAAAACTTGCCTCCTCAAACAAAGGCCAGAAGGTTCTAACAACAAAACACGGAGTGGCAAATGTATTGTGATTTCGTCTCTCTTTACAGAGTGCGTTTCGATTGACTGTAATAAAACCAAAACCAAAATAATAAGGGAGAGCGAAAAAAAACTATCGCAGGCAGCCAGTAAGAACTCAGGTTAAAAATGAGCAAACACCTGAAGCGCAGATTGATCCCAATATTCAACTAAAAATCGCTCTCTGTATAGTTGTGTGCCTCTCAAACTCTTTCAGGAAGTTTGTTAGCAAATTGGAACATGACCAAGGGAAGTTGTTAAGTTTCAACGAGTTTGTTTTGCAATTTTTAAGCATTGTGGCAAGCGCTCAGACGGCCTGCAAGATTTTGCTCCTGTGTGATTCCAAGCTTGAGATCGTTCCCAAGATCTCGCTCTAGTCTCCTCTTGATGTAAACAAAAACATCAAAAACACCATAGCTGAGATTACCCACTCTCTCCACCTGGCCCTCCCAGCGGTCTTCACGATTATGCATATTAGATGACACATTTCAAACAGCATACATACAGCAAATAATAACAACCCAACATGGCGGAAAGAAATTGATAAATATTGTCTGCAACAACGATTTTGTATGTGTTTATGTCTCAGACAACATGGTAGTGGTGGCAGGAATGGGACTTGGAGTATTACTAGTGCTGATATTTTGGAGTCTTGGTATTATAGGATGTGTCGTTTTGTCAAGAGCCTCAGGGGGGTTGAAGTAAGTACTACAACAATCTTTGGAGAACGGTGCTCTAGTGTGTCTTTCCCCGATATTTTTCGTCCTAGTTCTCAGTTATGTTCATAACTGTGCTAAGAACAACGTGAGAGAGTAACTGTATTCACTTACATAATGTGTTCTGTAGAAATGTCTCTGAGTTGAGAAATTTCATCCATAAGTGCTGCTAGGAGCAGTTTTTCCCGGCCAGCGTCTTTTCGTGGCCAATTAGCAAATGTGAACACCCCATCACATTAAATATCAGTGCACTGTAGAGAATTTCGTAAATTTCATAATATTTCAGAACATGAGTTAATAAACTCAGCAATATTGAAAATTTTGAATCTGTCAGCAAAAATTTTCCGATGACATTTCCTCATAGCAACAACGAAAAGAAAATCAAACATGTTTATTGCGTGAATTCAATAGATGGCGCCATCATTGAGAGTTTTTTCTTCCTTATCAAATACATCAAATAGATTCTGTGTTGCTGTGGGTCTGTTCAGGTCACAGACACGGGATGAAAAAATGTGATAAGAACATAAGTGAAAAACTCAGCTGGGCTTCCTGTGCCACTTTTTTATTATTGCCACATTTTGAAGTCATCTGTGATCTATTACTGAACAAGACCCACAGCAACATGGAATCTATTTGTCAACCCTTTACACCCTAACATCAGTGTGCATATTCTCCATACTGTTCTCTATACATTTCCAAAGAGGCTGACAAGGAGAATTTGTTTCACAATCAAGAGCTGTTTTAGTTGGTGATCATCTCTTCTATTCTCATGACTTTCATGTTTGATTCAGGGGTGATATTGTAAGGAGAAATTGGATGCTAGTCATTCTTAAAAGCTAAAGGGTTTATTAGCTAATTTTCATAATGGTGTTTTTCTTGTTTTAGAAATGCAGTGGTAGGGATATTCTTTCTTCTTGTTCTTCTCACTGTGATTTTGGTTCTCTGGCCAAGAAAAACTCCTGAGGAAGAATTGGCAGGATCTACAGAAAAAAAGGTTGGTAAAACAGTGAAATAACCACAACTTATAGTTTGAACCTGCTGGTGATAGCTGATCATGCTGTTTGATCATCTTATTACAGGTAGTTCTGAAAAAGTCAAATGTCCTTGATAGTTGTTGATACTTAATCCTTTGCCCCCCCCCCCCCCCCAAGAGTGATAAGTATCTAATTTCTCATTACAATATCGCCCCTGAATAAAACATTAAGGTCACGAGAATAAAGGATATGATCACCAGCAAAGAAGCTCTTGATTGTTACAAAGATTCTCCTTGTCAGCACCTTAGGACATGAACAGGGATCAGTAAGGAGAATATGCATTCTGATGTTAGGATGTAAAGGGTTAACCCACTTAGTGGATCTTTAATTCTTCTATGTTTTTCCAACAGATTGAAGTTGATGAACTGATTATTCCAAAGACAGTCCTGTTTGTGTTCATCTGCATATTTTCATTAGTGGCTTTTGTTTTCCTTCTTTTGCACTGGATGGAACCAATTTATTCACCTGCCCTCACCTCCAGAAAAACCTATGCTTTCTAAATAGAAAATCATCATTAAAAGAGCCTTGCAGATGGAATCATAAGTTCTGCATGCTACAAACACCCAGTGATGTGCAATCCATATTAGGAAAGCCTGTGCCTTGCTCACTTATTGTCCAGGGCCCACTTTTATGAAGGTCCTATTCCAGTTAGCAAAAAAGGTTCCAAAGTTGAAAAGAGCTGGGCACTACAAGACTTGGCACTATTCGTCATCACAGGGCCTCAGATGAAACAATGCTAAACTATCGGCATTTGGAGAGGAAGTACTATGATGCTGTTGAAGACTGTTTTAGAGTACCACAAAGGGTAAACAGACTGTGTGGTACAAAAATGGTACGGACTAGATGAACTCAAAAGCATAGAAATGAAAGGAAGTCTTTTGCCAAATCAAAGCAAAACAGGTCATAACAGATGATTAAAAAGTTTGTCAAGAGGAAACTCATGAGAGTAAAAACATTTTTTTTTTAGCCAGAGTGCCTCTTTGTCTTTTCGTTGATTTACAAGATGTGCCAAGTACAGAAACCTTCTGTGAAAGGACGACTAAAGGTCAGCCAGTATTACGGCTGTTAATTTTTTAGAGGCTCGCAGACATAAGTTGCAAGCTCCTGTAGCACATGCAAGAGGAGCCTTACGTGCACGTAACTCGCCCTATGCGCAAGCTTCATGCCTCTTTCCCTTCCCTTGAAATGCAAGAGAAGGAGGCCAGTTTTAGCTTAATTAAGGGTCGGAACAGTTTAACTTTGTAAGTTTTGTTTTGTATTGTTTCGCAAGCAATCACAAAACAAGCGTTACAGGCATCGATTTATTTTTCGCTCAACTGACCTCTATTTAATTGCGAACTAAGATTAAAAAAAACAAACAAACAAATAAAAAACAATGAACTCAAGTATAGTTGTTCCGCGTCCACTTTTCAGTTACATTTGGTACCCCGTGGTTCCATAATTTTCGTCCGGGTCGCTATGTGGAAACTGGAACGACTTCTGGCAGAATTTGTGCTGGCAATCATGTGTTTTCCGGCTGGAAGCACTCTTGATGAAGAGCTGACGAAGGCCGAATTATGAATCAACTCGTAAGTGATGTTGAAAATGCAATTCGTAGCAAATTTGAAGGAACATCAGCGCCATCCAGTTCCTGTGATTTCGGCAAAGAGGCCGCTAGACACCCCCAGACCCGAGCTGAAAGAATGGCAGTTCTTGGACAAAATGTTTGCTACATTGTGACTGCGGTTGTTATCAACGAGGGGCGCGTTCTGATGATGAGAGAAGCTAAGAGATCTTGTCGTGGAACATGGTATTTACCTGCTGGTAGAGTCGAAAAGAACGAGTCTCTCGAAGAAGGCGTGATTAGAGAAGTATTAGAGGAAACTGGACTTGCTTTTCAACCAGTATCAATTATTTGCATCGACTCTCAAGGAACCTTCTGGTTTCGATTCACTTTCGTGGGCTGCATAACGGGAGGAAAGCTTAAAACTTTGGATGAACAGGACAAGGAGTCGATGGAAGCGGGCTGGTTTCCGGCGGAAGAAGTGTTTACTTCTCTGCCATTAAGAGCAAGGGACATTTGCCCGTTGATAGATCTTGGGCTGAAATGGTATGAAACTAAACAAGAACAGACCATTTGTAGACTGCTTCCTGCAAAGAATTCCCAGGGACAAGTTACTGTTCGCCTGTTGGCTGTTAAAAGAGTTGAAAAAGATGATGAAAAATCGTTTTTTTGTCTGGTGTGCCACAACTCTACCGGTGATGGTAACCACAACTGTCATCCTTATTTTCCAAGCAAGTCTGTGGGTATAGATGGCTCAAATATCACTCATGTTGTTGACCAGCTTATCAAAGATTTTGATAGTAACCTACACTACAAAAAACATGGCTACGTTACTGTTGAACACACCGGAAAGCCTCATGGAGAAGCAGATGGAGTATGTCTTACCGTTCTTGTAGAGGTCTTTCCAGAAGTTGAGGAGGGAGGTTTGAAAGGAAAATATCAGTGGTTTAAAGTAGAAGAAAAATCCTTGACAGAAAATATTTGGAAACTCATAGATGTTAAGGGTTTTGTTGAGTTCGTGGAATCTTAATTTACAGCCTTTGCTTGAAGGAGGGTCAGGGGTGATTACAACAAAGGATCAGCAGATTCTGACAGTATTTTTGGATTCATAGCAAAAGCTTAACCCTGTAACTCCCATGAGTGACCAAGACAGAATTTCTCCTTACAATATCAATAAAACATTAACCAGATAGGTGATTAGAATTAAGAAAAATATCAATTTGGGGACAATTAGTTGATTGAATACTAAATTCTCTGAACTAATATTATAAGAATTATTTGGTAGACAGTAAGGAGAATTACAGATTTGATCTGGGAAAAAAAGGGTTGAAGGATTTGTGGATCCTGAAATTACAGTGGTTGGTGGTTTTCATGGATTTTTTTGGGCCCAGATTTTCAATTTTGCTTTGGACAACAACTCTGAATCAATAACAGGTTTCTAATGTAAAAGTTGATCTTTTACTGTACAGCTCAGAAATATGTTAGCTGCGCAGATGTATTTTATATGCTCAGACATAGGTAGTCAGACATGCATATATGCTTTTCGTGCACAACGCATGTGTCATTGTTGTGTAAAACAAAGAAGTTTTGAGTTTGAAAAGGAAACAAATTCACAACAGAAAATTTAGATAATGAATGGCATGGCTTTGGGGATTTGTTGAATAGCAAGCAGTAGCAGTAGATTTGCTTGATTTGAGCTGTTGACAATTGAGAAAGAAAAGGGAAATGTCACTTACACAAGGCATTTAAGAAGTAAATCATTAATTGAATGACAAAGTAAATACTCACTAATATGCTACCTGGTTTATTCTGTTTTAGTTTTTTAACCCTTTAACTCCCAGATCAAATTTGTAATTCTCCTTACCATCAACCATACAATTCTTATAATGTTAGTTCAGAGAATTTAGTATTGAATCAACTAATTATCCTCAAATTGATATTTTTCTTTATTCTCATCACTTATTTGGTTGATATTGTATTGATATTGTAAGGAGAAATTCTGTCTTGGTTGCTAATGAGAGTTAAAGGGTTTAAGGTCCTATAAAAAGTGAGAACGATTTTTGGAAAATTGTTTAGTTAACACACAAAAGTTCAAGGTGCCTTTTCACAAATCCAGGTGTCAAGTGGCAAACAGATTCAGTGTTAACTTTTTTTGTACACAGATCTATGGATTTAGTTATAAAATTATAGTGGATCTGCAGATTTGCATATCCCTATTCACCTTCCTCTTGAGGAATGGATAAGAGAGCTGAGATGCAAATATCTCAAATTTTCAGACTTTTGCCTTCCCCATGACCAGATTCTTAGTCATTGGCCAAACACATCTTCAAACAGAAACAGGGCAGATTGAAACTCAAACCTTTGGTGCACCAAGTTGAAATGTCTTTTAGGATCAGTCCCAGCAATCAAGTTCAACATTTGACTCAGACACTGAACTTGATCAGTCAAACTTATGCTTTAGTCAAAAAAGCAAATTATGTTATGCAAAACTAACTTTCTACTAGTTTGTGCTTAAGATTCAGGAAATTATATTTTGCTGTTTGAATCAATTAGTTGCTCTTTACCAATAAACCTCCTAGGTATGCAAACTAATCTAAACTGGATGTTTCAAACTTATTTGTATTAAATGTGAGTGTATAGAAGAAGGAATTATGCTTGGTACATTTAAATACACAAAGAAGATAACATTTGAGTCAGTCTTTATTTTGGTCAATAACATGTTGCATGGTACCCAAGTTAATGTGCGATAAAGTTCTGTAATGTTAATAATTGTGTATTTTAGGATGTGATGTTTTTTGACAACTGATTTTTTCAAAACTGAATTAAGAATCATTACATGATGCAATAGTATTATCATTGGTATTATCATTAAGAGAACTTGTATAATTTTGGCAACAGGAAGCCAATACTTTTGATTTGATATTTTTCATCTGAAAGTGTATTATACATATGTATTTTTTTAAAGTCAATAGGTTATGCAAAGGCTATAAATTGTAATCAATTTTTTTTTCAGTAGAGCGAAAAGCTGCACTCTAGATCAAGTTCTGTTCCATTCTTGATTTGGATTTAGTTGATCCATTGTTGGATATTTTCATTTTTTTAATCTGCCTAACTTTTTAACTCCCAGATCAAATTTGTAATTCTCCTTACTGTCAACCATACAATTCTTATAATGTTAGTTCAGAGAATTTAGTATTAGATCAACTAATTATCTCCAAATTGATATTTTTCTTCACTCTCATTACTTGTCTGGTTGATATTGTATTGATATTGTAAGGAGAAATTCTGTCTTGGTCACTCATGGGAGTTACAGGGTTAATTCTACCCTTAAGCTGCTATACATTTCCTTGAAACTTAGTAACAAGAATTTGGTGATAGATCAAAATACAATGTAACAAATTCTATACGATTAGTTTGAGTATTCTTATCACCAGTTTGCAGGATATTGTATGGATATTATAGAGAGAACTTACCTGTTGATTTTTTCTAGGAGTTAACTGTTAATATTGAAAAGTATTTAATGATTATTATAGTTATCACTCAATGAGGTGTATTAATCGTCAATTTAATACATCAGTTTATTTTTCTTAGAGAAATCGACATTATCTTGAATTAAGTTCATAAATATTATTTGATGATTATTAAAGTATGTTTTTGAATTATTTTTTTATGAAAAAAAACTATGTTAGCATGTAGAGTGGTTTGTTACTTGCACCAATCAGATCACTACATTTGGGTATGTATCTCACACCAATCATATCACAGCATTAAATATCTTGTGCCAATCACAGCGTTTGGGTATTGTTTTCTGGTAAATGATGTCATGTAATCAGGGGGCCATGCACAAAGAATAACGTTAACCAGTAATTTTGTGCTCATTTCACAAAAGCCTTGTCAATTAAGGTCAAGATTTATAGGGATATAAAAGGTTCGCATTATTTGATTCATTTTAAGTGAAAACATGTTTTTCCATTCCTTTACACACAACTCACACACCAAACAACTTACATTCCATCATATACCATGAAAACAATGTCCAAAGTCCAATCAGAACATACCCAATCATTGCATTACATGAACATTAGGCAATTTTTCACGTGCTTGAATTGTATTCCACCAATCAAATTTCATTTTGCCAAATTAGACTTTTCTCCATTGCATGCCATTTTCTTGTAAATAACCTGCATTTAATCACATATTCTAATTGCATTGTCCAACCCCACTGAAAAAATTCACATGGAACTTAAAGCTATACTGATTGTGAATTTTTTTACACAGTTCTCCTGCTTTTTACTTTTTCTACAAATAAACTTGACTTTTGGCTACATTAGACCTATTCCAATTGCGTGTTAATTCCTTGTAAACAACCTACATTTTATTGCATATTTCACACACAGAGGGCAAAGTCCAGATAAGCAACAACCAATCAAGGAGCCCTCTTTGAAATATTATCCTTTTCTCTTGTTCAATGCATTTTCACTTATTTGAGATCGCAATATATCTTTGGTTAGGGTCTGTGGAAGATACAACAGAGTTTCAGTTTGCTTTTCATAGTAGAATTACACAGAATTATATTTTTCAGGTAACTAACTGTAGATGAAAAATTTTTATTTATCTCTGTTCAAGGATAGCAGTAAGCATAGTCTCTTTCGCAGCTGTATTTTGGTCTCATTACACCATCCGCTCTCCCTCTCAATCTTTTTGTAACGAATAGCCAAATTCACAACTATGGTACCAGAACAGCTAGTAATTATCGAATGCATTCATTTGTGCTGCACAAATCTCAAGCAATTTACAATTCTTTACCAAGGTCCTAAAATTTGGAACTCTCTTCCTGTTTCAGTCACTCATTTGTCAAACCTTCTTAGTTTTAAGGCGAAAAATGCAAGAGTTTTTACTTAAATAATCCTTGAATTGGCCTAGCAGCACATTTGCAGCACTTTTTCTTTACTTTATTTATTAATGTAAGTGAGGTGGCTCTCCCATAAGCCCAGTGGCTTTCTGGGTCTCCTTGCCTTCTAGCTATAACCACTGTAAATAAATTTTTTTTGTATTGTGTAAATAAGGCAAATAAAAATATGATGATGATGAAGATCAAACAACTGTTGCAAAGGAGACAACAAAAAGTGTGGCAGCGAGGCATTTTACTTTTGCCTAGAAGTTTTTTCTTTCTCTTAAGGTGACCTAATGCAATATTTTTGTCTGTTTGAAAATAATGCTTTTTTACTGTTACAGAAATGAAAATATTAGGTGCATAAAGTGCCCCATGCCAGTATTTTCAATTTTGAATCACATTCTGCCATCTTGGCTATTTCTTTTTTTGACTGAACACTATCAAGATTCTCTAAAATATCAGATAGTAGGCTAGCTGTAGACTACAAGCAATTTTCATAATTTTGGCTTGTCAGCTTTCTCCTTTTGTGGGTACTTTGGTGAGCAAAGCATGTCTGTTTTATGTCAGTAATGAAAACTTCAACTAGTGAAATCATCAAAAATATTTCTTTAGTAATGTTGTCAAGGAACAAACTTCAAACTTCAAACTTTTTAACGCTTTTGACAGTTGTTGTCAATGGATCGGCTAGCTACTCCTTAGCGATTTCCGGTTCCCACCGGAAGTGGAAATACCGGAAGTTTTGAATGTCCTAACTTATCACGTGACCCTTTCTACAGCTGTTGTCTCGTTCTTCTTAGTCATTCATCTGCAATCACTAATTTCGCTTCCCAAAGCTTTTAAGGTGTCCCTTGTTAATCGCGTTTTAGCCAGGGGGTGTCGGTTGTAATGGTTACCACGCTATAAATATGGATGTTGTCCAAATTTTCGTTCTCTGAGGATTCGAAGGCGGCTGCGCTATCACACGACACTTAAGAAATTGATGACTTGCTAAGCGGTAAGTGCTACTTTAAAAGCAGTTATGATTTGTCACAGGGGCAGAGTAAGATCGTTTTCCTTACTCGTTTGCTCTGAGTACATTAAAAATTTCAGATAACACGAGAGTTTACAACTCAAAATATCGGTCAAGGCCGTCACAGACAATTAATTTAACACCAGGGAATTACCAGAGTAAAAGCTAGCTTTCTCCGTGAACATTAGACGTTGCATCCACTGTAACTTTTTCGCTGGATTTCCGTTATCAGTTGTATCAAATTCCAAACTAGTAGGCTAGTTTATTTACAAGAATAATCTCGGAAAGAAATTACGAGATTACCGACTCGGAGGTAAATGAATGAAAATAAATTATTGCTTTCGCGGGCTATGTTGTAGTTATAGATTTGGATGATGATAAATATTTGGAATTTTTTTCGAAATACTCATGTTTTGTTTATAAACTGTAACAGTGCAAACGAAGTTGCTGAAAAATTAGTGAAATATTTTCCTATTATTGTGGGATGTGAAGGACGCGAACGATCAATATCAACATCTATTCTCGGATTGATTATAGCGGCGTCCTCATAACTTTGTTTTATGAAAGCTCTGTGGATGTTAATCTTGAATTATTAAAACCTTTTGCTTTTCTTTTTGTACTGGAATATGGAGGTCTGTAAGTTCGCAAAATTAACTTCGTTCCCGAAGAACTATTTCCTCATCTCGACCAAATTATCTGTGTTTAAATCATCGGCGGATTCGCTGTGAATACTTGATATTATCGCGAAATGTGCACAAGTCAATTTTTCAGGAAAGAATCACAGTGACTATCTTTTTGTAACAGGGGCTAGCGTAAAGTAACTTTTAAAGAAACAAGGTGAATTTTGACCTATGAGCGTAATTTTCACTGAATATTTGAACTAAGAGAAATGGCTTTTAGAGATCACCTCTTTTGCTGTCAGTCATACTCGTAAAGTTTTTTGATGGACGTACATTACTGCTTATATGGAGTTTGATATTGGATCACGTACAAGTCTAATTTCCACAACGTTGACATAACAAAATGCTGAAAACAAAATTAAAAAAAGGGGATAAACCCAGATAGAATTTCATCTGCATACAAATTTTTTTTAAGATCTTTACAGTTCCAAAGGATATTCCTCAAAAAACTGAGATAAAATAGTCAACATCTTCCTGAGTAGTTTATTTTTGATCACAGATGTATCAATGATGAGGGTTTGCTATCAAGGGGAAATTTGGTTCTGTCACAGAGTTGATAATGTAAATTGAACACCATTAGCTGACATTTTGATCAGGACTCTGACAGTGATCAGGGCTCTGACAGTGGCCAATTTACATTATCAACCCAGTTGATAATACCAAATTATCTTGTTAATATTTTTAAGGTTTCCAGATAATGACAAAAAAATTGAATCACAGCCCTGATAGTAATGATAGTGATAAGTCATTGACTGTAGGAGACTTGGTGGCATGCAGTTATTCCTTTAACTCTCAGATCAAATTTGTAATTCTCCTTACTGTCAACCATACAATTCTTATAATGTTAGTTCAGAGAATTTAATATTGGATCAACTAATTATCCCCAAATTGATAATTTTCTTTATTCTCATCACTTATCTGTTTGACATTGTATTGATATTGTAAGGAGAAATTCTGTCTTGGTCACTCATGGGTGTTAAAGGGTTATTCCACAAGACTTGGGATCAAGATGTCTAAGGGCAATACCTGGTCAGGCTGTTGTTTTATCCCGAAGAGAGATACCTTGATCTTACTGAGTCTTTCTCCACCCAGAGGTATAAATTGTGTAGTGCTGCGCTTTCAGGGTAATTGGCAGGTGGCGTAACTGGTAATGGTTGGCATTCTGTCTGTAGAGGCCAGCTACCCTTGGTGAAAATAAATACAACACATCAACTTGTGTGAGTTCAGATCCCTGGTATTCTTGTAAAAAATGACCACAACCATTTATGTACAAGTATCCATCCAGCAATTCAAAGTTCTTGCTTCTTAAAAATATTTCGCTCAAAACTAAATGGGAAACTGCAATCTGGGTATAAATCATGTGCTGACCAGGGAGTGTAGCTGTACCCCTGGTCACCTCATGCCACAGAAATTGAGATAAGCTTTGTTTGTGCAGAGTTGTTGATGTGACTTACTTTTTGTGCTAGGAGTTGCAGTTTTGTGACTGTTAGACAAATTATATGCAAGATGTCAAATCCTGCTACTTTACCAACACCTGTGAAGGACGTCCAAGGTGATAACAGATGGATGAGCATGGTGAGAAAAATAGGGAAATGGAGCCTAGTCTCTAGGAACTTTGATTCTCCAAGTTTCCAGTCTCTCTCTTCATCCTTCCCTCCTGGAGTGAAAGAGACTGTGTGAAGAGAGATCTAGGAAATAAGTTTGCTATAAAAAGCTTTCCCTGTGAAATTCTCAGTTATTTATGTCTTAATGATATAACTTTTAATTGCACTAAAACCGTAATTTTTTTTAAAGTTATTAATTCATTTGTTCCTTTTGCTAGCATGAGAGATTTTTACATGATGGCAAGTTTTCTCCATGTAATGTTTTATTCATTGGCGACTCACTGATTCGCAATATGAAGGAGACTGAGGTAATTGGTTAAGCTGGTAATAATATTGATCTGAAACATATCTTTTATATTGGCTAGTTTTAATTAACAATTGGTTCATATGTCAGCGTGTGTTCATTGAGACATGAAGCACACGGGAAGTTTGGAGAGCACAAAAGATGCGTAACTTCCCAAGTGCTTCATATCTCGATGAACGCACAGCTGATGTATGAACCAATTGTTTTATCACATTTTCAACCCAAAGGAAAATTTTTTTTCAAGGGACTCGTTTGCTGATGTCATGAGCATGCACAATAGGAATATGAAGCATGCTCACACAATTGAATTAGATTAGACAAATTTACTAGCTATGTTATAAACTGAATTCTATCTCAATCAACTCCAGAGTGAAGATATAACCTTCATTTGAACTGTAGAAATGATAGCAGCTACAGTTTACCCACAATGGCTGGTATTGGCCAATATTAGCCCACATTAATTTGGATGAATCAGTGTAGTTGGTAGGGGGGGAGAACAAAAATGTACTCAAGGTATGGTGGGGGGGGGGGAGGGAAAGAGGGCTAAAAGAGAAAAGCAGGTGCTGGTACTAGGGCATCTGGGGAGTTTCCAGGTTGAGACTGTAAGAAAGTGACTTTCCTTCCCTCTGCCAATTCTTTTCCCTTCTGCAATGGAAGGAGTCAGTTTCTTGTGGCTTCTCGTAGGTAAATCATGTCATTTTTTTTCTTTTCCTTTCATCCTACAGGCTTGGGATACTTACTTTGCATCCCTAAATTCTCTTAATTTTGGAATTGGAGGAGATTGTACAGAGCATGTGTTGTGGAGAATAGAAAATGGAGAACTGGATAATATTAATCCCAAGGTAAGGAGGCAGAGGTAGCAGCTACTTGCCAAGTCACCCAAAATTAACTAATATTATTTTCATTCTTTATAGCGAAGATTTTCAAGACAATACAAGATAATTTGGTTTTATCAACTGCATTAATACTGTAGATTGAAGATTGGAAACAGTTTCTAAAGCTGAGCATTACCTCTTCCCCAGCCATTCAGGTTAATCATTCATTCTGATCAGAGAGCTAATGCTGGAAATGTCAACTTCAGAAACTCTTCATGGACGCCAATTTCCATTACCAATGTAGTCGATAAAACCAAATTAATCTTATTAATTAAATTTTTTTGATTTGATCACAACTTTTTTTTCTTGATTTCAGGTTGTTGTATTATTGATTGGAACAAATAATCATCACAGTACAGCAGACCAAGTTGTAGAAGGAATTGAATCAGTTGTATGGAGTATAACAAGCAAGCTGCCTTCTGCAAAAATCATTGTACTGGTAAGATAAGATGGTTCTTTGCATTTTACAAAATGCCATGAAGTAGGATTGGTGGAATGCCATGTTTATTTAAGTGGGTTTGTAAGGAAATATTTAAAAACCATCTTAAGGAACATCCCATTTTGAAAGAAGGACATTTTGGGTGGGAAGCCTGTGTTCAATCACAGCGCCTGCACAGCTTAACCAACCTTAAAAAAGGAACTTATCTATATCTCCTCTCGTTCCAGGAATTTGTATCATCTTCCTTTTTCCAGCCTAAGGTTTTAATTTCCTTTCCTGATTAATAGGGTCTACTTCCACGAGGAAAACAACCAAACCCTCTCCGCGAAAAACATTTCCAGGTGAACCATTCACTCAAAGAACTGATTGAGGCCATACCAAACTCTCTATATCTGGACTCGGATCCAGGCTTTGTCAGAAGTGATGGAGTTATTAGTCACGAAGACATGTTCGACTATCTTCACATGACCAGAAAAGGATACAAGAAATTCTGCAAACACATCTCAGAAGTCATCGTTAAATTTCTGAAATATTAGGTATTTGTAAAGACAGTTTGTGCGTGACGTCTCGTTTACCATTGGTTGTGCGTAAAAATGGAAAAAAAATGTATAAATCGCCCGTATTGGTAGTCTCCTTCGCAAAGGCTGTTTGATATTGTCACGCAATAGTGCGTTGCGATATCAGATATTACGTTACGAGATTTTGCGTTCCAAGATTTTACGTTACGAGATACTGCGTTACGACACTTAACGTTAGGAGATATAGCAAGATATTGCGTTGCGACATCTTGAGGTGCAAGAAATTAATTTCATCAATATGAGTGATTAAATAATGTGGTGGGGAATGTACTATTTTTTATTCAAATTATTTCTTCTTGTTTGATTCCCTGTAAAAATTTGACTTTTATCCATGTGGGTAAAAGGCACCTGTGTTTGCCGCCTTTCTTCAATTCAAGAAATACCTTTAAAAATTATGTATTTAAAGACGAGGGTATGAAATTAAGTTTTCGAAAGTAAGAGGAATGGCTTAAATTATTTCTTCCCTCCGTGGAAACGAAACTAACTTAATATATGAATTAAGAGTAAAACTGCCGGTCAAAATTCAAAAAGGAATTTAATTTCTCAGCGTTATACATTATGGAACGACTTCGCTTGTCTTCTGGCTTTAGCATAAAGTCACGTCAAATTCATTTAGTGATATGACATCCCGAGACTGGATCTTCGCAGATCTTTGGTCGTTAAGTAGATACATTACAATACAATGAAAAATTAAAACTATTAAAAATAATTTAAAGGTCACTGCCAGAACAACCCATTCAACGTTAATGTTTTAAAACATTTGGGAAACAACTGACTAGTTTCTTTTGTCGTTTATGGCTTAAAAATATATTTGCATTTTTTTCACTTAAGAGAAAGTAATGTAATTGTTTTTTTGCTTCATCCTGTGATTGGTTTGGAAAATTTGCGCGACCGATCAAAAGAGGAGAAAAAGAGCCAATGAGAACTCATCAGGAAAACAAGCAAACTTCCTAAATCGCGGTAAAGGCGGGTGATCAAGTCACGAATAGATTTCAGTTTTGAATCTGATTGGTTGAGAAAGTGACGCGAGTTTTCTGTACCAGTCATAGGGAGAAATAAAGTAAAACAGACTCAATCTCAGATTACTTTTAAAACCAATCGCAACTTGATCACCCGCTTTTTCCCGCGCTTCAGGCAGTTTTATTTTACCTTGAGTCATTATTCATCGTGACATTTTCTGATGTTCTGATTGGCAGTTGTGAAGTTACCTTGTTTTTTCACAGATGAAAAACAGGTTTCCCAACCCCTTTCCCCCCCCAGCGAATTATATCTACCCACTTCCCTCCCCCCCATAGATGGTTTCACCCTACAAATGTTCGACCATGAACCCGTAGCCAGTGTCAATCTAATCTAATAAAGATTTGGATCGTTCTCTGCCACGTGGTGAGTGAATAATGACTAATTCTTCAAACTTGGTTACCATTTCAATGCGAAGACATGGCGATATCTGAGGCGAATGACCAAGGACGTTCTCCGGGGAACTGGAACCCACTTCAGACTCGTCACTTGATGGTAGCTTTAAGGAGAGGAAACTGGAACCGATCTCATCCCGATCACGTGTAGCGCGGCCACTAAATTTCTTTTCAAAACTGGAACCCATATTTGACTGGTCACGTGGTGATGGTCCTGGAGAGAGAACATCACCAAATTCATCATGTGGAAGTGTTATCTGTGGAGCGCTGATTGTCTCTTGATCTTGAAAACTAGCAACCTCTGACAAATTTATCTCCACAGGGCCACCTTTCTCAGTTTTAGATTCATTCAAACTGCGTTTTTCTCGTCTGCGTCGAAGAAGATTCGACTCTCTCACGTCAGTCAAGCAAAACCTGTTTCTCCGTTGATTCAGATTACGTAAAATGCCACTTTGTTCCTTGTTTCGACCAGTCGTTACTCCTTCTTCGTCGGCGTTCAATGAGCGCCTCTCTCCTCTTTGCCTCGCGTACGTAAATTCAGAAATATTATTTGAATATTCATAGTTCTCTGCTAAAATCCTTGAAGTCACCAAAGTCACCTGTATTTCCGCGCAGACCCCACTGATGGGATCAGCTTCTTCATTAGCCAGTATCCCCTGTGCGTCGACATAAGTGATCTTCTCTGTAATTTCACCACTCATCTTGAAAGTAACTTCGTTTCTGCTATAAAAAAGCGGATGAAAATTCTGCTCTTCGGTTCAGTTAATAACGTACTATCACGGGAAACAACCAAGTAGATTTCCAGAAAAAAATGAGGAAACAAATAATTAGGCACGATTTATATATCGGTAATTAAGATTCGTCTGGGACTCTTTGATCAAAAATCAGCCGACACGACTTGCGCAACTTTTTGAGACGTCTAATATGTAAGACAGATTATTTCGCAATATGAATTCAGCTTAATTCTTTTCTAAATAATATTTCTCTACTCTTGAAGTTTATTTCATGGAACAAAAATTATATTTAGTGACTGGTCATTTTTTATCCCCAGGGAGGGGAGAGAGAGATTCGGTGGATTTTTGTTGAGTCACGATAAAATTCACTTGGTCCCCTCTAGGGCTCTGCGATATTCTCACGATCCCCCCTCGTTGACAGTGAATTTCCTATAGTCTCTCCTTTAAACTACGTTGGCGACAACTGACCCCCTACGGTCCCCTGGAAACCAAGTGGTCCCCCCTAAAATTCTCCAACCCACCCACCCATCCACCCCTCCCCCGCGACAAATAATGACGAGTTTCTTACCTAAAAATATCTTTTAAATCCAAGTTTTCTCTCTGGTTTTCCACTTTTTTTCAGCGTTAAGACTTTGTCGGTGTTCAAATCAGTGACTGAAGTTCATTTATAAGTCCTTATTTGGCATAATTATTTCACAATAACTTCTCTGAATAACCCAGCTCCTTAATTGGAAATCTGATCAAGCGAGAACGTTGCGCAATCTGGGTGTGCCAAACACCGTATTTTACATATAAATCTGCCATTTAAGTCTTAGAGAGATTTAACAGCAGCAATTTCGAAGAAAGACCTCTTACTGCCGTATGGGCAGGCTGTCGTGTTTTGGTTTCGTCTTCTTCTGCTTACAATCCCTTCTCAACCATCTGTTTCACCATCGACAGCCGCTTATGGAAGAAAATTATTGGAGATAAAAAAAACCATATTTACATCCTTGATAAAGATCATTAACATTAGCAACTGTCGTCAAGAAAAAGGTGGGACTAAAATTTGATCTGTTTGATTTCTGCGGTGATATAAGGTGACCCATGCAACGACGTCAATCATCAAGATAGTTTATTCTAATTGACGACCACAAATCAAAAATATCTTCATGTTCTCCATGGTTTGCTACATATGAAGGATGTTCATACGCATCGGGGATGTTTTGCAATCACAGTGGGTATCCTACTTTTCCATATTTGGGTCAATTTTAAGATGTTGCTGTTTTTACCAGCCATTTCCTAAATTTTGCTTTGGACGGAGTGTTTACTACATGTAGTTCGTCAATAAATGGAAAAGTATTCTTTTAAATGACTTCTACGATTAACTAATTCCATATTTGGTCATGAGAAAACGCGGGTAGAAAAAAAATGCATCTCATTGGTTGAGAAAATGGTGCAAGTTTTCAGGACCAATCACAAAGCGTGGTGATATTAAAATGAAATTCCGGATTACGATTGACAATTTTCAATGGAAGCACTGTTCAAATGAGTGCGGAAAGTAATTCGGATTGCTTTGGCCTAAGTTTGCTTCGTGATTGGTCGCGAGAACTCGTGCGCTTCTTACTCGACCATTCGCATTCAAAACTGAAACCAATGTTGACTTGGTTACTTAGGCCATTCGACGCTGAGAGCACTTGACTTGTTTTAATTTGAGTACTCATCGGCTCCTGGAGGTATTTACCTTTGTTCTGGTAGGTTGTGAACGGGCAAGAAAACGCGCGCTTTCTTTTTCAACCAATCGGATTCAAACTATAACCAATTGGCGTTTTCCCGCGCAATGAGCTGTTGGCTTGTGTTCATTTTGAATTCTCATTGGTTTGTTTTAATAAAACTCGCGCCCCTATTTTGTTCAATCACGTACAAAACTCCCGTCAACTGTCATTTGGACAGTCAATGTTTTCAATTTAAGTTCCCATCAGCTCCTTGTGGTATCTTCCTTTTCATCTCACTGGCAGTTGTAATAACTTTTATTTTGATTTTTAGACACTTGCGCAAAATACGCTTTTCTTTTAAACCACAATTCAAAATTGCTTTGGATCAACGCAAAACATTTCACCTGTGTCGTGCATGTAGATAAAATAGCTTCAATATTTGACAACAACAGTTTCGGTAGTTTACATGGCGCCTCCAGTTCAAATACTTGCTTCCTTTCCTTCAGGAAACATTATTTATCCTTGGTTTTGATGGATCAGTTCATCCGAAGCACAAATAATTGTGTCAATAACAACCTTTGAACCGGATTTCTCTGCTGCTTTCCGCTGATGTGTTCGCAAATTTGAAAGCTGGTTAAAAAACTTGTCACAATGGTCACATTTATATGGCTTCTCTCCAGTATGAACTCGGAGGTGTGTCTGTAAATTTGACCCGCGATTAAAACACTTGTTACAAAAACTACACTGAAAGGGCTTTTCTCCTGAGTGTATTCGCTGATGTCTTCGCATTGTGGACCCGGTCTTGAAAGTCTTTTCACATTGATCGCACTTGTAAATTCTGCTTCCACGATGCTTCATTTCGTGTAGTTCCAAACTTCGCGAATTCTTAAAACACTTGTTACAGCGTAGACACTGGAAGGGTTTCGCTCCGGTATGTATTTCCAAATGCCTGCGTAGGCTTGAAGACTGCGTGAACTGTCTGTTGCAATGGTGACACGAAAAAGGCTTCTCGCCGCTGTGAGTTCGCAAGTGAACTCGCAAATTAAGCGATTGTGTGAAACGCTTGTCACACTGAGTACAATGATAGAGTTTTACTCCGCTGTGCATTCTTAAATGCCTTGTCAAACTCGACAAGCGGTTAAAAAGCTTATCGCACTGAGTACAACTGTATGGTTTCTCGCCGGTATGAACAACGATATGTCTTTGATAACCCGACTGAAGTTTGAACTCTTTGTCACAGTGTGGACATTTGAAGGGTTTTTCGTCGCTATGAACCACCAGGTGCCTTTTCAAGGTGGTTGAGTGTCTGAAGCGCTTTTCACACTGATTGCACTGGTACCGCTTCTCGCCAGTGTGAACCAACATATGCCTCTTCAACCCTTGCGAGTCTTTGAAAGACTTGTCGCATTGAATACAATTGTAGTTCTTCTTGTTATTTGACATTTTGTAATACTGGAAAGATAATCTGAAAAAAAAACATACAAGATGTTGCTACCAGGAGTCTTACCCTTTACACCCTAACATCAGTATTCATAATCTCCATACTTTTCTCCATACATTTCTTTAGGTGCTGTAAGGAGAATCTGAGAAACAATCAAAAGCTTTTATAGTTGGTGATCATTTCCTTCATTCTCATGACCTTAATATGTAATTCAAGGGTGATATTGTATGAAGAAATTAGATCCTAATCACTCTTAGGGGTCAGAGGACTTAAAAGTTCATAAGTGCAGCTGTCAACGATGTACTTGTAAGAATAGAAAGTCATAATATCTGGAAATTATTCAAACTGATTTAAGGATTTTCAGAAAAATGCAAAAAGAGGTTGAAATACGGCTATCTTGACTGGCTGAGCCTGAATGATTAAGATTTCTTATGTAACTAAGAAATGGCAGCAAAATAGACAACCCCCAACAGGCATCATGGATTCATTTTGTTCACTCAGGTAGTCAGTCAGAACTTGGGATTCACTTCACCTTACCATCTTGTTGAGTCAACTTTACAAGCCAGATATAAAAGTCAGTTTGTGAGTTGAAAGCCCATTTGGCTTAAACCAATCCCTGTTTCAGTATTACAAGTACCTAGTAGCATAACTACAGCAGGTTATCCCTGCTCTTTTGGCAGGTGTTCTCTATTTTGCTAGTACTGATAAATACATTGGAAGAATAGGAGCACAAAGAGAGTGCAGAATATTGCCCAGGAACAAAACACAGACACTCAGCCAAGGATCAAATCTGAAACCTGCTAAAACAGTCCAGAAAGCAGTTGTAACCTTACTTAATACATTCTGAGTGGAAGAAAAGATCACCTGCAATGGGTACTATAGCAAAGGGAATGAAATATCTGTGATCAGTGACTGTGATATGGGCCTTGCTCACTACAGAGTCCTTGTGGCTCAGTGGAAGAGCATCGGAGTGCAGAATCTAAAGGTCTTAGAACGGATTCTTCATGGGGACTCAGTATTTTTTCTTTGTCCCATGTTCATGACAAGACAAAAAAAACATCTTTCTCTACTTCTTTAGCAACCTAAAAAATTAGCATCTTTCTTATTCGATTTACAAGACAGTGATATTGTTCCTCAACAAAAATATGGTTATGTCTGATATGGATTACAAAGTTTCTATTGTGCACCTCAAGGCACCTTTAGGTGACAATGTCACACTTTTAACACAACCTTTTGGGATTCAATCTGACGAAGGGCTAACACTCAAAATATGGCCAATTTACATTATCAACTCAATTGATAAGACTAAAGTACCCCGTTATACTCTCCCATTGACGCAGCACAACAGTTATTTTGGAAACTTACCCCCTTAATCTTTAGGAGTAATGACTACAAATGGTAAGATGAACAGTAATCATGACCACAACCCCTTTTCACAATATCTGTGAACAAATACCTAAGTTTCATTAATTTCCTTTCCAACAAGCACAAGAGTGCCAGTTTTTCATGTCGAACATGTTAAAGCTCGTACGCGTGACAAGATACACCTCGTTACTCCTGCTTGCGAGTAGCCCAGAGGGACTGGGTACAAATAACAAAGCATAGCCAGAACTGCAAAAGCTCATAGTGAAACGATTGCTTGGGGAAAAAAGAACCCGAAAAAATAACGTGTTAAGCAGAAGTTGCAATTTTTACAGTACAAAGACTACACGATTATCAAATGTTCAATCGATTTCGACTGTATTACAGTTGATATCAACAGTGATTGTACGCCGATCAACAGTCGAAGCTAATCATTCAATAGTTCGCTTTGGTTGTCAGATCAGTCCAAATTAAGGTCGATTTCGTTCCGATCTGTTTCTTTTTCTCTCGCAAAGTAATAAAACATAAATAAAATACTCAACCGGCAAATAACGCACGGAAAACCATCAGACCTCAATTTCACATCTGACTGGCCCGTACATCTGAGCTCAAGCTCAAATTGTTACGTGATACCAAGAACGAACGAAAGTCAAAAACAGATTAAAGTTTACGTAATGGCCAAAATGAGACATTTGAGGCTGATTACTAACCTTACTCAACGCTCGAAAATCAGCTCAATCAAAACAGGAGCAAAACCTCTTCCACTGCTGAGCACGTGACCGAATCTCTGTCACGCGCATGCTTACACAGTAGAATTTCGATGATTCTCAAACGAGAGCCTGTCTCCGAGCATTACCTTTTTTTTTTCCAGCGGAAGGGTCAAGATAAGACACCAATTTTCACAGAACACTTTGTTTAAGCAGAACAAGAAGGATGTTAAATTTTGTGCAAGGTAATGAAATGGAGAAAGATGTTTTTTCGTCCTGTCACGAAAGAGGGACAAAGAAACAGTCCCAGACCCTCACGGGACTCGAACCCTCGTGGATTCGACCCCTCCTGAGGATTTTTTTCCTTGCCCACGCTCGTCACAAGACGAAAAAATGTCTTTCTCTGATTATTTTTGTTGTTGTTGTTGTTGCTTTATTTGTTTGTTTGTTCTTGTTTATGCAGAGAGGGATCGAAACAGCTCATATGCAAGTTTCCCGGCTCTAATAAACTGAATTTGTTTTTGTAAACTGTTAAAGAACGTAATTCAGCGAAAAAAGGTCGAAAGATGATAACAGTTTGAAGCAAGACACTCTACGAGCTTAAATACGATAAAATCTTTAGTAAATTTCCCTCGTCCGTACCAACGGGAATCAAGTATATCACAAATTTAAAACAAATACGAATTTAAACATGATATTTTAAGAATAGGTTGAGGTTACAGGGGGAGGAGTGAATTGTTATTGGGAAAGGCCGAAGTTTGGTTGGAGATTTGTTCACTAAGGAGATCCCTTGCTAACGAAGATTTCTATTTATCGGAAAAAAATTCCGAAACTGCCGTATAAACAATTTCAAATTGGCTAAATTCTCTTGCTAAAAGGCATTGCATCAAAAAACGTCTCCGAGTTTCATCAGTTCCTTAATGGAGCTACGAAAAGAAATGGCGCGGTAACTTTGTTCAACGACATTCAAAAAATCTATTGAAAAAAAGAACAAAACAACCTCATTAACAGTTAGACATTTGGCTTTAGAGCTCGTTATTCCAATCAACCAAGCTGAAAAATACTTCGACGATTAAGAAACAATAAGGTCGCATATTTTCAGTTTTTTTCCCTTCTTTTTTCTGAGGGTGGGATTTTTCCTTCTCTTCACACAAATTAACTGAAAATACCATAGAGCGCTAAAACCTTCTTACAATCATCGTCATTCATTAAATCTAGGTGTCGTCTCTTCTAGAGTTCCAGCCATTGAAATTCTACTCAACGCTCCCGATGATTGACCAATTGATCAGTAATTGTGTTTTTTGTGGAAACGCTCGCAGTTTCCTCAAATTTCGATCCCAAAATACGTTTCTTTTTCGTCCGCTTTTCTTTCAGAAGTGCTGCAAGCTGTTTCGGATTACCTTGATTTGATGCCAGCCGCATTTGAAACTTGGGAATTGAAAAATCGCTGACTGAAATTCTGTTTGAGGAACTCCCATGATGGCCGGGCCAAACCTCATATTCCCCGCGTGGAGGGCTTAGGAACAGAGCTGTCGACAAGTTATCATCTCCTTGGAGAAGGTTCGAAGAGTCTGTCTGGTTGAAACTCCAAAAGCTATCTCCTGATATTTCATTCATTTTCCCAAATGCTGTTGTACGTGTTGTAAATATATATTTTTCGTTTAACAGTTCACAACACTTCCTGAACTGATGATCAAAACAGGATCTTCGATTAAGAAATTAATAATTTGACACATGTTCTTCTCATTTTCTTGCGTGTGATGACCAAAAATGGAATTATTTACTTCCTATAGCAGCTTAGAAAATAGGCGAGTTTTGACATCATCCTTCAACGTACGTCACTCAGCGAGTTGCCAGGTAACGGATCAGTACGTGGTGGTCTTTATCGGCGTAGAGGTGTTGCGTATTCCGAAAAAATCATAGAACGAAACTTGCCCAGTTTTTGGCAAGATTAAGGTCGTTACTCAATATTAGGGTCCTGGAAAGGAAGTGGGTTGGAGAAACGGAAGATGGGAAAGGGGAGGGGGAGAGGGGGAAAGGGGGTGGGGCAGGGGGGAGAGAGTAAACAAAGAAAAAAATTAGGAAGGTAAGTCTGCATACGAACTTGGTGGCCTATTCCGTAAGAGCTTAAGAAGTGACAAAAGGTATTGCTACTCTCCCTGAAATGCTACTCTAACACAGGTTGCCCAGTACACATTTGGACTCTCAGATAGGTCGATTCACCCCTCTGGATTGTGAGAATTAAGTCTCTTGCCCAAGAACACAACACTACAGATTGGTTATTTACACCAGGTCTTACCCAAACCCCAGTTTTGGGCAAGCAGTGAACCTCAGGCTTTCTCTATGAGAGGGTGGATTTAATCAAATAAATTTCCTTCCACTGCAAGCTTTTGGCCTTCTTGACAATTCCAGTCACAAAAATAATTATTCAGATAAAGACTGAGCCAAACTGAAGATAGTTAGGAACATGGTTTTGTTAAACAACAGCTGAACTTTGTTTAAATAACTGGCCAGGACTTGAACCTGCATTGCACAGGTCAAAAGCATCACTGGAAAAGAATGAAGGTCCATTCAAAAATTCCTTAACATTTATTTTACCTGAATATGCAATTCAATTTAGACAATTTGGGAAAAATTTTAGTCTAAAAAAACCATGAAATCCTTGGTGATGTTTCACTCCCAATAACAGATAGGATATATGACAGGAAAAATACTAGGAGTTTGATGTTAACACCAAGGACTGTTCTTTGGACTTTTATGGTGGAAAAAAATATGGACCTGTTTCAGAATTTTCTCATAAATAATCCATTGTGTGAATGTAAGCTCTAACAAAAAGCTGCTCTCCAATGTGCTCTTGGTTCGACTTTCAGTCCTATTTGTGTTTTAAATGAAACAACAATAGATATTTAAATCAGATTTACATATTTGTCAAACTAGAAAGTCTATAACGTGGTCAGTACAAAACTTAACCCTTTAACTCCCAAGATCTGATTGTTAATTCTCCCCTCTAGCTGCTACACATTTCCTTGTAAATAAGTCATGAGAATTTGGTGTTAGATCAAGGGTACTAACTTTTACCTGATAAGTTTGAGTATTCTTATAACATGTTAGCTGGATAATGTGTGGATGTTACAGGGAGAAGTTATCTGTTAATCGCTAATGGGAGTTAAAGGGTTAACAAAGCAAAGAACATGTTTCTTAGAACTCCTCTGCTTCCCTGTATTTTATCAATTCACAAAATTCAAGTTTGATTCACAGGAAATAAGCCAGAGCAGCAGCAGCACCCATGGAACCAATAAACACAAACCAACCAGTCTTGTAGAGAATATTCATGTCAAAGCCATGACCAAGATCCCATGCCTGAAAAATAAAACCAAACAAACAAACAAAACACAATAAGAATTGTTGTGTTAAGTTTCACCAACCCTCTTGGCCAGGGGGTTGTCCATGTAATCTGCTGTTTTGATTTGTAATACATACCAAATGTCTGATCCCATTGAATGAATGGTAACACAGTGGCCATGCCAAGGCAGTTTTTCCACTGAAGATTATAAAAGCAGGGATTTCTAAAGCTTTCACCAAATTTAAATAATGCTCAAAGTTCTCTGGCAGTCCGAGAGCAGCCAGGGCAAATCCAGTTGTCACTGAAAGCACAAACAATAATTGTTATGTAAATTTCATAGAACAGATTATGAAATCAGTACACTGACACTTCAAATTTCCCCCATCTTCCATGGGCGAGGAGAGAAAAAAGACCATACCCCATCATGGACATAATTCATCTCTATTCAGTTACCTGCTGTCATAGCAATTCCTGTTCCACGGTGAGTTATTGACAACATTGAAGTCAACTGTGGACTGAGTGAATAAATGAACCAATAAATCACCTTCGTTAAAAATGGAAAAAAATTCACACATAACATCATCAAACACTAAGTCTCACACATAAAGCATATCAGTTGGTCTTCTCTACAATTTACTAAATCTCCAAGAATAAAAAAAAAATTGGAGAAGTTTCCTATAAAAAAGGGGATAAATCAAATTGGACTTCTATTTGACAAACAGCTGGATATTATTTTAAACTATCAGATTTAGATCCAAAACCTTGCAAAAGGGGGAGGAGGGGGAGGGGGAGAAAAATTTAAGCAAGAGAGCAAGCCCGCCCCCTCCCCCCCATTACATTTAGTGCGGATTTTCGGGTTAAATTTTTGTCTATAGCTGTGAGCTTTCAATTACAAATTTTGATTGTTGTTTATATATTTTTGTTGACACAAACTGCACTTGATATTAAGAAAGTTCATTCTTGTCCATGAGAATGGGAACCAAAATTCAAACGTCTGCAGATTTCTAGGGATGGGCATTTCAGAATTTTTCTTTATTTTTCCTAGAATCAGTCAATACTTTTTTTTTGAGCATATAAGTTGTAAAATGAACATTGTACCTGTAGATTGTTAAGTGAGGTGACATTGGTCTATTCAAACGAGTGTTTTTGGACCAAAAGTCTTCCTGCTTTCGAGCCAAGGTCGAAGTAGTAATTGGAATACTGAAAAAAAATTGAAAAATAATGTTTGCATAACAATAATCAGATAAAAGAAACGAGTAGTAAAAGCAAAGTAAATTAAAGACGTGCTAAATGACACACTAACTGTCCAATCCACTTTACCTTCGCATTAGCGCAGATGATGGTCGATAGCATCCTTTGACTAACACTGAAGGAAGCCTGGATGAGTTCCTACGTAATTAAGAAACGATTTAGAAACAACAGTGACTGAAAATCGACAAACATTTAGCTCGTAGTTTGCCACAAACCTCAGAAGAGCCGCCATCTTGCAATACTACCGTAGTGTATTATGGGAAATATAGGAATGATGAAATTTTGTGAAAACGTTTTGGAGAAGAATCCAAGGAATTTGAAAGAAATTTGGAAGATACCAATAGCCGTCAAGTGTTTTGCTTCATGACCCCTAGGAATATTTCCTTTTTTTTTCTTAAAAAAAGCAATAATGTTTTTATTTTGTGCATTATTGCGTGTTACCCATGAATCTTTTAGAGCCTCGAATCGTGAAAAGCCGCACGCGTTACGTAAGAGAGAGCTGGGACGGAATTAAATTAGCAAGATGGCGGCGATATTTTACTCTCGTCTTTGTATAAGAAACAGTAGTCGTTTAGGTCAGAACTTGCCATTCTTTGAATTTAAATATACAAAAGTGTTCGTAATTGATTCTTTGTTTTCTTATCAACAGCGAGTTCACTTGCACGGCCTGCTTTTACTTCCTCGCCTATTTCTTGCTCACCGAGAGTTCAAAGTGGTAAGTTACACAATTTTGTCAGGGGTCTGAATGCTTAGAATAAGATCTTTACTCATTTTATTTGTACGATATTTTTGTTTTTTTAGTGGTTTTCAAAAAGACAGTGCATTCCTCGGCAAATCGCAAAGCTGAGCTTGGTAAGTAAAAGAAAAGTTTACGTATACATTACGTAGTGAAAATTTAAGATTTAACTCTTGTACAATGTTGTTATCATAACAGAGGATAGGTAAGAAGTCTGAAATTGCTTCTTCAATAGCTTATTTTAAAAAATCTAAAAATATAGAGTAAAATAAGAGTTTATTTCCGATTTAAAAAAATGCTGCTGTATTGTATTAAAGTGGGTATTCTGAGTATCATGTCAATTAATTAATATTCACTGAGTGAAATAATTGTTTTAGTATTTACTAAGACGATTATTGTTACGACCACTGAGCTATCAGAGAAACCTGAAAAACAAAATGCGCAGAGACAATATTCTTTTTTTTACCCTTATCAGAAATTTCCCCATCACAGCCATCAGCCCATTGGAAGGGAGAGCGCTATGTCAGTGTGGCACTGCTGACATTGATTCCTGCAGGAATCATTTACCCATCAGCTGTTGTGGACTGGGCTCTAGCAGTTGTTGTTCCTCTTCATAACCACTGGTAAGTCATCTGATCAGTAGTTCCTGTTTCCATAGCTCACTCAAGGTGAATCAATCATAGCCTTTGAAACTTCTGATCAAGTATTGATATGTCCAAGCCTCTAGCACAGGAAATTTTTTATCACAAATTATTTGCTTTCAAAAATATTCCTTTCAATATGGAGTACTACAACAATTTACATTCTCCATTAATTTACTGGAAAACTCTGAAAATTGTGAACTCAGAGAATATTTATGAATAACAATCTGTCTCAAAAATACTGCCAATGTGGCCAGAGAGAACTAAACTGCAAACAGAAGTTGTACTAGCTTGTGGTCTGATGTTGGCTTGCTGCAGTGTCCTGAACGTGATTATGATTGGTCAGTAAGCAGTTGATGTTACAAAATAAAATCAAAGTGTTCATGGTTTATCAATTTTGTAGTGTCATGACAAGGAGTAGACTTTGAACTTTGAACAAGATCGGAAGACTTTTTGTAATAGACAGAATTCCTTTGTGCTGCAAAGAGTTTAAGTATATGTTTTGAGAAAAAAGTTAAAAAACTAAGAGATTGTGAGGTCCTTTGTTGATGTCAGCTAATTTCTGACAAAGATAAGAAATTGTAAACTATAGACATCTCCATTATTCTGGACCTTAGCATAATATTCTTCATCGATCCACAGGGGTGTAGGCCAAGTGTTAACAGACTACATTCATGGTTCATCTATGCCAAAAGTGGCCAAAGGAATATGGCTGGCTGTGTCAATCTTACAGTTTATTGGTCTGTGTTATTTCAATTATGCTGATGTTGGAATCTGCAGAGCTGTCAGTATGATTTGGCACATGTAACAACTGATATGGATTGTAAAGTTTGGATTAATGTCAGTATCTAAGTAACTGAACACCTACCCCTCCGTAACCCAATATTAACCTTAACTTTTCATCAGTTGACTATTTTAAGGTTATAGGGGAGGGGTAAGTGCACAGTTCCTCAGTTAAATACATTGATCCTAAAGTTAAATATATTTTTTCATTTGATCTGATATGGATGACATGGTTGAATTTCATGTTCATGGGCACTCTTCCTTGTTGGGAAGGGTATTTACAGAAATAAGTTGTTAAATGGTGTTATGGTCACATCTTATGGTGATCCACTACTTACCAAGGTCTGTATCAGATTATCAAAATCCAGAATTGTACAATCCTTTTCTTAGTAACTAACAGCAGTTTAGGAGGATTTGAGGGAGTTCATCAAGCTTTAAAGATGGGAAATTCTTCAGCTACTACAGAGAATTCTCTGGCTAAATTTCGATGGCCTAAGTTAGTTTTTATTCAGACTTGGAGATCTTATTGCCCTTTTAAACCCTAAGAATGACCAGAATCTTATTTCTCCTTACAGTCATACAGAGATAACTGTAAGCATTGACTGATTAGTCTGTTTGTGATAATCAAGTTTTATTCAAAGCCAGATAGCTGTTTTTTTTATGCAATGATACTTAAAGTCAATCAAAGTCATAACTACTGACTGTAAGATGCTGACCAAGATCCTTCATCTCTATCGCAAAAAATAGTTCTAAAAAGTCATCTCTATATTGCGGTATTAGCCAGAAAATGCATTCTCTATGGCTTTAGGTCTTGTTACAGCCCATAATATTCACACATGATTAGCACAGGCAAGTTGAAAATGGATAGCCTTTATCTACAGCTGGAGCTTTCCATAGAGTTATTGAATTTTCAGTAAGCTTAAATAAGTAACTCAGAGCAGCAAAATAAGGAGTGATTAATATTGGAGTGCAGCGATATTTAACAGAAATTAATAAATTCTGTAGTTTTGTCGTAATAATATCTGGGCAAGTATCTTGGAAAAAAAGGATAGCTCTTTTCAGGAATAGTACTCTTCTTTCAGTTAAGTGTAATATTCTGGTAACATTTTGTTGCACTCTCTTTGAAAAGTTATCAGTGAGTAAATATGTTGTTACATGATTGTTTGTTTCTGGTTTGTTAATGTAATTAAGTTTCACACCTTGATTATAGTGGCCTTTGTTGTGATGCATGTCATGAGAGCAGAGTGCTGAAAGTAATATGGGGTTGCTTTGATTTTGGTTTCTTTGCACAGTAATTGGTCCTGGAAATTTGGGACACTTCCTTGACCAAGTTGCTCTCCAGACAGCTCAGTCAATGGAGTACATGATTGTGATATTTCAACTTGCAAGGGCTCAAACCTCCTTGGTGACTCCACTCTGATTTTTTTCCCTGCTCCCACTTTCTCCACAAATGTTAAACTTTTTTCTCCTATATGACCAAGTTCAAAATTTAAGATCTTCTTCTTAATCAGAAATTTCAAAGGAAAAAGTCAAAGAAATTCATATTTTCCTTAAAAAAAAAGTCAACGGGTTATCCCTCTCCGCGTCTTTCATTCGTCAGCTTCGTGGACCCCATAGTCGTAAAAAACGCTCCCGTCTCCCTCTCCTACAGTGGATTCTTTAATTTCCTTAGTCTCCAAGCCTGCTTGAAAATTACCTGGTTACCAAGACCTGCACCTGTTCTTCTCTGGCTCGTCATGTAAAAATTTACTTCCTTTAAAACAAAAGATCAAGTGATCAGATGGTAGCGAGGTTTTACTATGATATGGTTCTCAAGAATGAAAAGGAATTCCCGCGGTAGTATTGTTAAATTGTGGTGAAATCGAAGACGTAGAGGTAAAGAAAATTGTCGCTACGCGCGAACCTTGATCGAGTGGGTGATTCTTCACATAACCGTGAAATGATCTATGTTACTGCATTGTGGCATAACTTCAAAAGGAATTCAAATAAGATAGACAAACTTCTGTGATAAACCAGCATGGAATTCGATCACGTTTTGCGGATAATTGGAGAATTTGGTCCACATCAAAGAAGGTTGTATGCGTTGCTTAATTTATCGCTTATTCCCGCCGCATTTCAACTGCTATTACAAGTGTTTGTTGGAGCCGAACCAAAATGGATTTGTTTGAATTCTTTGTCGAATGAAACATGCCCCAGGAATAAATCACACTGTTCGGAAGTCCAGTACACTTCAGAATTTACTTCAATCGTCACAGAGGTGAGATCAGTACTAATTTTTATTTTTAATCTTTATTCGATAATTTTTTTTTTTTTTGCACTGCACAGAGTGTAGTATAAATTAGCATTTTGGCTCCGATAAAACATTTAATGAACCAATTTTATGCATGAACGATAAAGCTTTCTTGACGAGTTTTTGTGTCACTTGTATTGACTTCTTTAGAGTCAAATGTTTTCCAAGTTGTGGATTCTCACACCATATATCGTGATTTTTTTTTTTTTTTAATAACCTTGTCATAATTTTTATCGTTGCTAAGTTATGCACTTGCTCTAATAAAATTCCCTCCCGCTGAATATTTTTAGCGGATCACTTTTGCTCTGCAGTCCATTGTTTTTCATTTTTGGTACTGTCTATTTTCTAATTCGAACATGTTTGTAGCACAGAAAAAGTCAGGATTTTTTAAAATTTTTTATACTATTGGGTCTATCAACCCATTCATTTACCGCTTTTACGGTCCATCGCACATTCAGCTCTTAAATGGATCTCTACTATTGAATTGCATAGAATAATTTAATTTAGAGAGGGTAAAACGCAGTATAGTTGTAAATTGGTATTAATATTTCGTCCTCTCTCGAATAACAAATAACTTATAAATAAAAAAAGGTTTTTTAAAAATGATTAAAACGCAAAAAAAAGTTATGATAAAAAATATTCCACATTAACCCTTTAACTCCCAAGATCTGATTGTTAATTCTCCCCTCCAGCTGCTACACATTTCCCTGTAAATTAGTGATAAGAATTTGGTGGTAGATGATATCAACCTGATAAGTTTTAGTATTCTCATTACTCATTTGTTGGATAGTATATGGATATATTAGGGGGAAGTTACATGTTAATCACTTCTGTGAGTTAGAGGGTTCATGATCTAAAAAAATTAGGTTGAAAATATAAATTTATGGTATTATAAAATGATCAGAGTCTATTTACATCATTCTTGAAAAAATTAAAATAGTTTTGCTTAAAAAGCGAATGGTGAAGCTTTATCTTTTAATTACTGAATAAAAGTTTTGAAATGGGTATTACACATATTGCCTAATATATTGATAATATTATCCACAGTTCATCCCTTTTGGAATGGGAATGGACAGGAAGATCCAACTTCTTACTTGCCCCTTCCCTCGGCCACAGACACACTGTAACTACAATATTATTATCAATTGAAAATGAATTAACTCCTTCAAGATAGTTAAGTCAACCCTTAAAACCCTTAAGAGTGACTGGCATCTAATTTCTCCTTACAATATCCCCCCTGAATAAAACATTGCCGTCATGAGAATAATGGAAATGATCAACAGCTAAAGAAGCTCTTGATTGTTAAACAAATTCTCCTTTTCAGAACTGAAAGAAAAGTTCAGAGAACGTATGGAGAATATATATACTGATGACAAATTTGATCTGGGAGTTAAAGGGTTAAACCAACAATATGACGCATTAGACCCAATTAACTCTTACAGAAAAGAGAGTAATATTATTCGAATAATTCACTGTGATAAATTATTTTAAATATGTGAATTTTTTTAATTTTCAGTGGAACCTGATATGTGAAAATTCATACAAAGTGGATTTAGTTCAATCTGTTCTCATGGCTGGGACTTTAGTAGGTGCTGTTATCCTTGGAGCCTTGGCCGATAAATGTGGAAGAAGGAAAATTTGGTACATTTCGTTCACCGGGCTTGTTTTATTTGGCTTTGCAAGTTCATTTGCTCCAACGTACAGAATATATGCTTTATTGCGATTTTTGACTGGATTTTGCATTGGTGGTGAAATATTATCTGCCTTTGTGTTGGCAACAGAACTGATTGGTCCATCTTACAGAGGATTTGCTGGCACTATGGCACAATGTTTCTTTACATGTGGGCTTTTAATTCTCCCAATTGTTGCATATTTAATTCGTGACTGGAGGACATTGTCTGTTCTGCTGTCTTTGCCATTTTGTGTTTTTATATTATTTTTTAGGTAAGTACAAATTCTTTTTTCAATTCTTAGTTGTTTTGACTCAGCAGGTTACAGTGATATTAGTTTTGGAAGCAATCAATATACAGAAATTTGTCTTTTACTGTGACCTTAACTTAATTTATTTATGGTCTCACTCATTTGGCAAATTATGGGAAAGCAAATATTTTTGGATAATCTCTTGAGTTAATTCAAGCTTGAACTTTGAAAAAATCAATGAGAATCCTATGACTTTTATATCACATGTTGAAGTCTGAAAATAACTTCTTTAAAAGTGTTGAGGTAAGGTGAAGCTTCAACTCCCAGAAGTGATTTACATGAAACTTCTCCCTATAATATCCATACATTATCGAGCAGGCAGGTAATGAGAATACTCAAACTAATCAGGTGGAGGTTTTTATCTTGATCTAACACCAGATTCTTATAACTAATTTACAAGGAAATGAATGGAAACCAGAAAGGAGAATTACCAAACAGATCTTGGTAGTTAAGAAATGAGCCATTAACTGGCTGAGTTTTGAAAATGTAATATTGTTATTATCACAGAATTGTTCCTGAATCAGCTCGCTGGCTTATAATCCGTGGTCGCCTGGCAGAAGCTGAGGATATCTTATCCAGTATAGCAAGAAAAAATGGTATAGCTGTCCCGAAGATTCTGTTACAAGTCAGTCGTCCACTGTCTGTTGTTGGAAACAGATATGGCTGCTTAGACCTTCTTTCCAATATGAAGATTGCCAAAATCACAATAGTTTTGTTCTACTTATGGTGAGCGTCTCTGATGTTTAGAATTCATGTTTTAGTCACTTGTAGTCTGTAATATAGCTTTGTTTATAGCTTAGCATGTGATACCTAGAAGAGTTTGATCAGCTCTTCTTACATAGAAATACTTAACAATCTAATTATAAATTAGGGACAGCTTGACTAAGCATGATAAATCATAACAGACAATGGAACATGTTAATATTCTGGAGCATTCAAAAAGATCAATCTAGACATGCATCTTGTGTACTTTAAATAAGATAGCCTTTGTCAGTATGTTAAGTGAGTTTCAATTGATATCTCAGCTAGTAGATGATCACTATATCAGTTAATAGTTTGTGGACAGTCAGTCAATAGGTGTTTCAAGGGTTGACTGATAGAGTCCTAATGAGAGTCTCAATGTCCTTATAGTTACCTAACATTCTACTCAATAAATCAGCACAAGAGTCAGTTGATCATTCACCGGCTGCCTTATAGTTGACTGGTAGAGAGTCTCAATGAGAGTCTCGATGTCCCTATAGTTACCTGACATCCTACTTGATACATTAGCACAAGAGTCAGTTGATCATCTACTGGCTGCTTGCCAGTTTGACCCTCTGCAAACTCTGGACCAAATACTTAACAACCAATATTTTGTGCTGCATATATTAAATTTAATGAACTTTGGTTAGTCTCTTTACACCAAAATGTTTTTCTGTTTTAGGTTTGTGAATACACTGGTTTATTACGGCTTATCACTCAACACAAAGCATTTGGGTGGTGACATTTACAAAAACTTTTTTTTATCAAGCCTCATGGAAGTTCCTGCATACTTGACAAGTGTTTGTCTTATCAACTGGTGAGGAGTTCTTAAATTAATTTTAAATAACATCATTTACAATAATAATTATTGTAGATGGTTTTGTCAGTTTTTTTGGTACCAGAAATTTGGAGGAAAAGTAATTGAAGAGAAGTCTTTACTGGAGCCAAGTCACCCAACCAGTCAGAGCTTATCCTGATTTTCCTTACCATGGGGTGACTAGGAGTATCACTACTCCCCCCTGGATGGAATGTTAGTCCATCACAAGGTTGCCCCTCGGCATTTCATCAGGCTTCCCTGACAATGCCCTAGTGCTCATTTATACTCCTGGGTTTAGGGAGGCTCTGTGGGAGTAAGATATTTTGCCTAAGAACACAACACAATGACCCATCCAGGTCTTGAACCCAGACCTCGTAACCCAGAGTCCAGGGCACTGAACATAAAAAGGCCACCAGGTGCCCTTAAAGGGAAAGAATTGGGGGTGTTTAAAAGCAAATGTTTTATCATTTTACTCCCATGGGTTGCCAAGAGAGAATTTCTCCTTACAATGTCAATACAATATCTAGAAGACAAGTGAGGAGAACACAGAAAAACATCAATTTGGAGATTATTAGTTGATCCAATACCAAATTCTCAGACACAACGTCACAAGAATTGTATGACAGACAATAAGGAGAAGAACTAACTGTGAGGGATGAGGACAAGGAGTCAAACTAAAAGTCCTTTGTGGGGATGTTCTGGAATAATATATAGAATACACAAATATATAATATATTGAATAATATTTCATGTGTATGTTTATTGGGGATGATGCTGTCTTTGTAGTTTTTGGGAAACGTTAAAAGGATTCCTGGAAACTTTCAGCAGAAGAAATCTGAATGAATAGAAAAGATCAGTTTGGTGAAATTTTTTGTCTATGAATCTGTTTCAGGGTGGGGCGTCGCCGGAGTCTGTGTTACTACATGATGATTGGAGGAGCTGCATGCTTGACCTGCTTATTTTTTCAAACAGGTCACCATCATTTTTTTGTGTTTTTCAAAAGTTTCAATATCACTGATATGAAAAAAAGTATGTTTTTTCATCGCTGGGTTTTTTTATTTAATAGGCACTCAACCTGTCTATAGGGTGTTAACAACAATCTTTGCTATGATTGGAAAGTTTGGAATCTCAGCATCATTTGCTGTTATTTACATTTATTCAGCGGAACTTCTTCCAACAGTAGTCAGGTAAAAATTTAGTTTTGCTAGGTATTCTGCAAAATATTTTGTTAGTCAGAGCTCATGAAAGCTTTTATCAGTATTGCCTTTTCATTCCTCAGTAGAAATAATACGCACTCACCTGCAATAATATATGCTATACATGTGATATGTCAGCTAACAAACTCTAATTTTTTCAATAATTTCATTTTAGGAATGTTGGAATGGGGGTGTGTTCCATGGCATCTAGAATAGGGGGCATTTGCTCTCCGTTTGTGGTATTTTTGGTAAGTTAGACTGTGATTTAATGTTTTGAACTAACCGGGCTTTGACCAAAGTTTAAACTAGTAGTAGATGTTAGAAAGTGAGAGTCTGGAAAGACTGATTTTTGTAGAAAATGTTTGTTGCAGATTACTTGAATCTTGTGTCTATCAGACTTTCAAACTCACTGTTCTAAACCCTGGGAGCTTGCTGTCATTAAAAATACTGTTAATATAAATAATCAGATGCTATCGCATTGTGTCTAATTTTGAACTTTTCAGGGTATTTACACTCGCCCCCTTCCCATGATGATCTTTGGAATGTGCTCCTTTGCAGCTGGGCTTCTAAGCCTTGTGTTGCCAGAGACCTTGAATAAACCACTTCCTGAGAGCTTGGAGGAAACTGGGTTTGAAGGTGTGGATGGATTGTTGTATGAACAGCTGGAAATGGAACAATTTACACACGAAATGGAATTTAACAATGACGCATTTCAAGCTAATGATTCAGACTTTGATGATGATATTATTAGTGAAAAGACAACATTTATCTAGAATGATGCAGAGGAAATATTCCTGTTTCTGTTGAGGTGTAGATCAAATCTTTCTTATTTAAAGAGTAGGATATAATATGGAATTAGAGATGGTCCTTTTTAGGCCTTAACAGACATGATTAACCCTTTAACTCCCAAGATCTGATTGTTAATTCTCCCCTCTAGCTGCTACACATCTCCCTGTAAATTGGTTATGAGAATTTGGTGCTCGATCAAGGTAATATCTTTTACCCGATGAGTTTGAGTTTTCTCGCTACCTGTTTGCTGGGTATTGTATGGATATTATTGGGAGAAGTTACTTGTCAATCACTTCTGGGAGTTAAGAGTTAATTATTACTCTCAAATTATTTATAAAGAAGATATTTTGCGAGGCTTAGTTGGCAACGTAACTTATTTATAATGACTCCGAGGTGAATTTTTCTTAGTGTCGAAGCATCGCAGGTGTTTTGGACTTTAAAACCTTTATGTGTAGCATTAGTTCTGAAGAACTAAGACCTCACAAGACAAAGCTAGTTTATAGTATTACAATAACCTTCTGAAGTAAATTTACCATTTTTGCCAATTGAAGGTAACCAAAATTTGTACATAAAGAAAATACAGCGATATTAAGGGTTTAAGTTTAGTTTAGAAGTTGTAACAAGTAGGATTCTATGCTGGGATTTTCCATTCATTCGGTGTGTGAAACAGCACAGGGAAAGTATTGGGGAATAGCGATCATAACGATAATCAACGGCGATGGATCCGTATTCTGAGCCCAACGTAAATCGAGCGTGGAACGTGATATTCGGGATCGCCTTGCAGTTCCTAAACAAAAAGTAGTTGTTTGGATTGTATAGGTTCTCTCTTTGTTTAATTTTTTAAAAATATCAGACTGCCGAAAACTTTGGCAGGGTGTTACTGACCGCGGAAACTTCGGAACCCATGTTTCTTTTTGAAAGAAAAGTAATCAGATAAAATTAACACTGAAAAGGACCTTAACACTGACTGAAAGTTGGTTTTCGGGAATAAAGAAGAATACCTTAAAAAGAGAAGTATGTTATAACTGTCCTTGACGTCCCAACTTTAATTGTGGCGACATTCACAGTACTAGTAAAAGGGTATGTAACATCATTAAGAGCAATCTGCAGTCACCTACCCCGAGTGTTAACAAATAAACAATCATTTGAAAGCTCTAACGGTTTGAGTACCGCGGTATCCGAATAACGCCTCATTTAGAGGCTCGCAGCAAACCTTTAGGCTGGAATTCATTGTACATGACCCTGGAATGAAACACGAGCGTAAAGTAACATCGCCCGTGAAGCTTGTAGAATTTCGGGGGTGATCGGGGCGTCCGGAGCGAATCTACAGCGTTTTGCTTCCAAAGTATTCGTTTGGTTGGCGTTACTCACAGAGGTTTAATCTTGGAAAGGATTACGTACAGAGCAAGGCAGATGAACTAAAACCGAGCCGAACCTGCCCTGAATAAGCTCCAAAAATACACACAATGCAAAAGAACAACCTCTTCAGCGGAGTAAATTTGTTCTTATTCGAGACTTGTCAAGATCTTTTTAAGGTTACAACCAGGACTGTTTATTGCCCTACAAATCCTTAGATTTCACACATTGCACAACATGAATACATTTGCATATTCACAGATGGTCACTGTGTGAGTTTGGGCTTCCTGTGGTTGGACGTCAAGGAAGATTAAAACAAAAAAACCTGTTTATGCCTCAACACGAAATCTCGATCAGTGCTAGGGTATTTTTAGTTTTTATTTCATTTCATTATTATTTTTTTTTTTACAAAAACTTAAAGGTTCCGCAGGTTCCGCGGTTCCAGAGGTTCTGCGGTCATCCAATTCTCAGTTTAGTAACACCCAACCTTGACGGGCCGCCTGACATATAGCCACAGCGAAACCGAAAACCAAATGCTAAAAAAAACGGAAAATCTGTAAACAAAAATAAACACCAAAACTGAAAAACCCAAGTTTTTTGGCTCAAAAACCGATCTAAAAAATAGCTTAAACCTTAAAAGGGAAATCTCAGTGGGTGGCCCAAGCTCCAGCTGTGAGACGATCATCTTGCGAAATAAGAGTCGTGGCGAAATTATAAGGGGACTTCTCTTATGTAGTAAACTAAGAAATGGAAAACTTGCTAAAATGGGTTCTTTTCAACATCAGTAAGCGGTCAGATAACAAGCGATGCACTGTGGAAGCAAGGTGAGGTATTTTTTTTGAGAATTTGACTGAATTTTTGTTTTCCCTGAGAGCTGTCGTTGTTACGGTATAATCTATCCGAAAGAAAAACACTACAATCCCACAAACTCAACTACTTAATTGAACAGCGAGTAATTTTCGTAACAAGGAGCTACTCCTAAAAGCAGTACAATACTTATCGTTGATAAACTGAATTAAGCTCACCACAGTCTATATCCTAGCTCACCAATGACACAATCTCACTGCTGTCTCCAAAGTTGCTTGAAATGAACAATCTTCCACAGTAACTCTCTCTCGGTATAACTTTCAAAACAGTCGTCGCTCCGACAACAACAACTACTCTTTCTACTACATAAGTGAGTCTTTATATAAATTCACAAAGTGTTCTGGAATATTCCAGAAGCTTGCATAAGAACTATTTTAATAATGCGTGACTTGATGAAATGTTCTGGAAAGGTATGCAAGGCAGTGTGACTCAGCAGTCTGGAGATTTCTGGGAGCAACAACAATTACCCATAACATCGTAAATATTCCCATACAAACTCTTATAATTTCGCCATGGCTCTTATTTTGCAAGGTGATCAGCTTACAGCTGGGGCTTGGACCGTCTTTGATGTACACTGCCTCGCATGGCCTCAAGTGTTTCTTCCCTGTCAGTCCTTTTCCTTTCGTACAAGTAATGAGTTTTAACTAGCTTCAGATCTGAAACAAGGATCCAGTAGATTTTACACTGGACAATGCATAATCTCCATTCATAAAAATTAATGATTAACGGCAGTGTTAATTTACATGAAGAACGCATCACGAAACTTGATCTTGGACGATAAGTGGAAATCATGGCTGTGAAGCAGTTTGTTTCAGCACTTCTGTTTATTTTATTTCTTGTGCCAAAAAGCAACGCCTATCTCGATGAAGGTGAGAATTGTTTTGTTCTTAATTTATTTGCCTTGCTTTTGCAAGAGGAGCGATATTGAGGTGCGCGACTAAAAAAGAGAACATTTGGGGAAATAAGCCTTCTGAATTCTCGGAATTGCAAACAGTTACAAATGATGCGCGAGGTAATTCTTGCATTGCAATATCTATAGGTACCTTAAGCAATCGCAATCAGGACAGCGACGCCAAGGAATACATCGATTAAAAACCGAATATATGTTTTTTCTAGTATTTCCCGTAGTGCTGAATATGTTTACCGTCTGTTCCGGCGCCATGCATCAACTTCCGCATATGACACGTTTAGTGAGCAGTGTCGAAATTCGAATGGAGATTGAAATGAGACTAGGCAAATTTTGGCGATTTCACGTTGTGTTTGGTAGAGGACTGGTAGAAATGCGTTTCAAAACGCACGAGTAGAGGTATCGTCCTGCTCAGAGTTACACCATTTCACGAGTCAACTTCGAGCCCGAGTCACATCCGAGTCACGAATCAGGTTCTAGTCAACTTAAATTTTTCCTCTCTTGTAAAGTAACATCGTAAGGCAAAACACTATTATTGTAGCCATTAAAAAATTAAAATGAATCAAACAAACTCGCTCATTTAACTAAGTTTTTCACCCTTTACCTCAGCTGAAACAGCCGAATTCATCACTTTCAATTTCACAGGTCACAGACAACAATTTCTGCATTGTAAATTGTTGCTAAGTACACCTCTCTCCATCTCACAGAATTATCGCAAAGTTTACAAAACGTTCCAAAGGCTGCTATTTTCCGTTGAGATTGGTGATAACCACAACTGATGCTCAGGCTACGAAAAAATTTAGCTCGTCAACCTTCAATTTCTCGTTTCTTCTTACGACTCAGCGCGTATCATACGTTATGCACTCCATACGTTATGAAACATGGCTCGCCTCGAAAATTTTGGACAATGAACACTCGTATATCACGAGAAAACCAAGAAGTGTTAAACATGATCATTCTGATGAAACAAACGTTTACAGAGGAATAATGAACGTTCTGCCTCCGGTGTGTGTAATAAAAAAGAAGTCGGAATCTTTCGGGGAAACTCAGACACCATGGAATGTTCACTTCTGCGAACGCAACTGTGAATGTGTGCAGATTTGACCCTCGCAAACGGCCGTGAAAAACGTTGAAGTTTAAAACTAGACGTTTTTGTACTCCTGCTACATGATTTTGACACCGAAATAAAAAAAGAGGAAAAAACTAAAAACAAGAAAAAAGGAAAAATTTTAATCGCACTTGACTCGTGATATTGTATAACTTGTTTTGCTCATTAGATCTTTTGTTTTGTTAAGTCCTCGTTACCGTCGCTGTCGTGATTTTCTCAAACTATTTAACGCTGCGTCTACTTCATCAAGAAGAATATAACTTTACCTCGAAATCACCGGGTTTAAGAGCATTTTACTGAGTAGATAGTTGAACGATCCACTTTATAACAACGTAGTTGTTATGTAACCCCTCAACTCCCAAGATCTCATTAGTAATTCTCCTTACTGTCTGCCATATAGTTCTTATGATGTCAGTTTGGAGAATTTGGTATTGGATCAACTAATAATCCCCTAATTGATATTTTACTTTATTCTTATCACTTCTACGCATGATGTTGTATTGATATTGTAAGGAGAAATTCTCTCTTGGTCACTCAGGGGAGATATAGGGTTAAACTCGAAATTTTTAATTGAGAAGGAGAAGTAACCACATCAAATATAATACGAGCTGAATTTTACCAGTTTTTGACTTCTGCCCTGCGGTGATGTGGAACTTTATCTCGCCACAACAAAGTATAATGAATCCGCCAACGAAATACCACCTTGAGGAGTCAGCTGGTCTGAGAATAGGTGTGGATTTAAGGGCACCTATGGGGCCAGTTTCTCCAGAGTCATCTTGCATGGTTTTTCGAAAGTCTTAACTTAAAGGGCCCGAGGGCATATTTTAGAACAAAAAAAATTAAAGAATAGAGAAGCAGGTTCTAGCACCCTAACCTGTCCATTTTGTTTCCTTAGCTGACAGTTTTGTTGCAAAATTTTAAAAAAATTGAAACCCTTATTTTGAATGAAAACAGAACAGTTTGAAGTCCTCCACGGGCCTTCTAACCCATTAACTCCCAGGATCTCAATAGTAGTTCTCCTTACTGACAGCCATTTAGCTCTTGTGATGTTAGTTTGGAGAATCTGGTATTGGATCAACTAATAATCCCCTAAATAATATTTTTATTAATTCTCACCACCTCTCTACTTGATATTGTATTGATATTGTGAGGAGAAATTCTGTCTTGGTCACTCATGGGAGTTCAAGGGTTAATGATGATGATGATGATGATGATGATGATAACTTTATTTATGTGTCGTGAAAAAATAGCAGTCAATAACCACTAAGTAAAGACACCTAAAATTAGTATTAAATATATAAAACCGGAATGCAATATGAAAATAAAAGGTTTATCTAAAATGTAGGTACTTGTATGTGTTATTATGTCTATTTACAAAATGAACAATAACAATCACTTTTAATTATATCTTCGAGGTTTAGCTTTCTTACAGATCTCTTAAAAAGTTAAGTTGATGAGATGTACGAGAGACGGGTCCCTGTCCGTAAACGAGCCAATTTTCAGAAGAATACCCTCATATGGGAGTGGCTCCTCATATAGAAACCTGCAGCCTGCAGCCAGGCAATGACATCTTCTCGTATAAGAATGCTTAACAGTACTTATTTTCTTTCAGAATCTTCCACCCGGTTAATGGATGGGCTTATTGTTGCGCTCGCGAATAGGTTGGCTGGAAAAGACAAGTGTGAGTCAATGGATCTCCCAGATCGCTGCGTCATAACAGGCGATTGTTCTCAGATCACGTGTAACCCATTCCCGAGCGGGGAACCTATTACTCTGAGAGTTACTATTAACAGGTACGATACCAGCAAGTATAGGTTGTGTCACAATACCTGATCATACAACCCCCCCCCCCCCCCCTTCATTGGCAGTTAATTGGTAGTCAATTTTCTATACTTCCCCCTTAAGCTCTATTGGCGATGACTGATTCCCCGGGGGGAAAGTCCTTAAAGTAAGGACAAGAATAAGCGATAAAGTCAATCAGCGTGTGACGTCAGGATCGAGAGTCAGGCCCAGGTCACGACGGTCAGTGGGGAGCGTTCTCGCTATCGCACTCTACAAATAAACGAAGAGACAAGAAAACCAGCTGTAGTAGTTCAATTTTATTTTCCCATCTCACGCCTGTCACTGGCTATGAAATGAATAACTTTTTCACAGATGCGATGAACCAGTCACCGTGACCATCAATGTGAAGGTCAGTAAAGAAAATATCGATTGGACCCATGTCTTCGCTTCCGGTGACAAGCTTGCTGTCCCAGGGCTGAGAAAATCAAAGACCTCCCAAGAAGACTTGGACATCACGGTTTTCATAGAACCAAAAAACGACACGTTAACTTTGAAGGTTTACAAATAAACCCTTTATTAGCTAACATTAACATTTATTTTCTCCGCACTGTTCCCTTCACATTTCCAATAGTAATGACAAGGAGACTTGTTTTGAAAATGTAGGGCTTTTAAATTAGTCTTTTTTTTTTTTTTAACTTATTCTCATGACCCTTGCACTGCTTCAAGGAAGATTCTGTTAGGACAAACTAGACTAGAAGCCAGTCACTCTTAAGAGTTAAAAGATGAAACGATTTTGTGAGAGATGACAAAAAGAGTGCAACATTCAAGGCAAATTCTTTTACAAATATTCGTGGTTTTTTAAAGCTCGAATAAGTTTAAAGCACCAAATTTTTAAGTTCAAGATGTTGGAGTAGAACTGTGTGAGTGCCTTAGTTCTTTAAGAACTAAGAACTCTTAAGCTACTAAGATCGGATTTTCAACATCAATGATTTTTAAACATTTTGTCATGTTTAGGTGACACTACTAGGAAAAAGGACGACAGATCGGATCGATCAAAATCTGCCATTTTCCACAGATCACTGCGGTAAGTTTTCGTTTAATCGTAGATTAATTTGCAGTTTTATATGTGATAAACACAATATGTTTTAACACATTTTTGTGGGATAAAGGGAGAGGAAGGCAGACGCCTAAAAAGAGTCTTAACTTTCTTTTGCATTTTCAGGAGAGTAGAGACAAATGCGAGTCTTAATCCTTAAGAAATAATTTATCGCTTTCTTTCGTTAACCTGCAAACAAAACAAGAAACACAACAACAACAACAATAATCACAAAAATGCGTATGCTGTGCCAGATTAGAGACCTTTTTCTTTAAATCAAACATCGTGGCTCGTTGAGACATCACAAGCTTACCAAGTTGCTAACCTGTGTCATTTTTGTTCCCTAACAGGTTTTGTTCGCTGGTGGGAGAGCCGTGACAACGCTGGACGCATCGCGCTGCTCGTGGCGTCTGCATTTGTGGTCTTGTCAATCGTTTCTTGTTGTTTCTGTTGTGGATGTTGTTGTTGCTGCCGTTGTTGCCGCAAGAAGAACGCTGGAATTGTTTGATCCTTCCCCCTCCCCCTCCCCCCCCCAGTCAGAGATGGTAAGGATGTAACAAAACCCCCCTGAACTCCCACAGTGACTAAGGCATAATTTCTCCTTACAATATCACTACAATGTCAAATAGACAAGTGATGAGAATTACAAAAATATTAATTAGGGGATTATTAATTGATCCAATGCCAAATTCTCCGAACTAGGGTCACAATAACTGTATGGCAGATAGTAAGGAGAATTACCAAGAAGATCTTAGAGATGAAAGGGTTACGAGCGCATTTCTATAGAGCGCCTCAACTCTTCCTGAGTTTCCTGAGTTTACTGCGATTGTATGCAGTGTACAAATTAAAAAAAAAAATAGATAGAATGTTATTTAACACTTCCCTCTGATTCTGCTAACACAGGTTTTAACTCCTTCTTTTCCCGCAGGTTCTAAGCTGCTCTACCTGGTCTTCAGTAAAACAAGTTTGCCGCTTTTAGATACGCGTAGTGGTTACGTGACTATACACTCCTTTGTTATTCGCTACCGTGAATTTACAGTCAAAACGCAATCATGATACTATAACTTGATTATAAAGATGGCCACTAAATGTCGTAGTACCTAGTAAAAGTCGGTTCCACGTTGTGCAAATATATTAGAATGTTAGCTTGGCTCTAAGAGTAAGCGTGATTTTTTTACCTCTTTTTTACGTTTTCATTCGGGCGAACGCAAGCGTTAGGCGAGTGCAAAGAGTGGATCACGTGTGGGAGGAAAATCGCGATTTTTTCGCGTTTATCCTCTCGCGCGTGACTTGCCATTCGTGGTCGCTCAGCGCGTGCTTCTGCTCGTCTGAAAATGCAAAACGTCAATAATAATGATAGTAACGATAGGTTCAAGATTTATGAAGATAAAAAATGATAATGATAACTTTGATTTAATAACTTAACAAGGTCAAAAGTACCTTTTTTCGATAAGACTGTTCGTAAGATTTTGATTTTGATGAAACTATTACCAAGAGAAAGTAAAGAGTATTTTTGGAGTCAACTTTTCAGTGAGTTAACAGTTAATGTGGATTGCTTAAAACGTACTGTAAGACGTTCTTCATTTTTTTTTATTAAAAAACCTTTCTACAGAATAAAACTTTGTAGACACTTATTATCGTAAGGTCCTGCGTCAGTTTCTCTGCAAATTAAATATGCGCCTTCTTTTTTTTCACGTTGGTTTTAGCCACCCCTCCCTCGTCCTCACCTTGCCCTTCCCCCTCCTTCGCCCCCACTACACCCCCCTTTCCATCCCTCGCCCCCACCTCCCCCTCCTTCTTGTAGATCAGGAGCACATATGTATGACCTGAAATAAGTTTGCATAAGCTCTTATAAAATTCGGTTACTCGTCTCCCCCCTTTCCCGTAATTCCGCCAGTTGCAATTTCTAACTCGCAGGCTAAATCTTAAATCCCCACGGTGTAGGGTGTATATTGTATAGAACTGCTGCGGATATTGTGTAGCACTGCTCGCTCTCTCCAAGCAAGCCATATTAATTATGGTTTGTTGTCCTTTGGAAGTGCGCCTTTACGAATTCGAGTGGTCCTTTTCGTCTTAAAGTTGTTGAAAACCAGGGAAAATATGAATAATTTACCCACATGAAGCGGTCAACTTCCACTGCCGAACGCACTCTTTCTTTATTTTTACTCCGACTTTGATATGCGCTCCATTCTGAGGTTTTCGAATTCGCCCTGATTAAAAATAAACATGACGGAAATGAAACGACATGAATATTCAAAGTTGATAGTTTGCATATATTAGGCAGATCACATGAACTCACATTATGGCGGTCAACTTTTGTACCGTCTTGGCCTCTGTTTGCCTTCTGTGTGCTGTTATGGGTAAGTAACGAGAGGTTACGACACGAAAGTACAAAATTGGCAATGTTATGCAGCGATTGCAGTGTTCAAAGCTCTGTTAGATTACAGTGCGATCTAATTTCTGGGGCACTGACTCACGCTACAAATCTATCAGGCGAGCATCACAACAATTCCATAAATGTTGTCATTCCAGCGAAAGATTAATCGTTTTACGAGGAATATTTCTAAAGAGTTGTTCGATTATTTTTCGTAATTTTCCGTTGACTTCATACGCATTGATGGCTTTGGAGTTTGTGCAATGTCATGTTGTGACGGCGTGTGTAAAATCTTCAGTTCAACAATAACAAATCCTATTTACTATTCAGAAAGATGATGGCGGAAACATTATAAGTTTTTAAGCCCTTGATATCAATATTTCCGCTTTGACATAGAATACAAATGTGAGCTAAGTAATAAAGGGAAGGTTTTGAATTTATTTTTTACTCTGCGAGCTCTTTCAAATGAAAGGGTCGGGTTGAGCCATATGGCACTTCGCAAGGTTGAATTGCAATATTCTGCTAAAAAACTGGTAATTTTGAATGACGCTTTGCCGACATTCTGAACCTAAACGTGCGTTGCCCGAACAGATTATTTGAAAATATCTAGTTGAGTGTGCACGTTCAACTTCATGCCCAGAAAAGTGAATTGTTGTCCATAATTTCTGTTTGTTATCACTCTTGTTTGCGGCAGCAGCATCGAATTCTGTCACAATGTTGGGTGAGACACCATATTATGAAGACAGCGAAAATATTCCCCCTTCAGATGCTATCTATTATTTTCGAAAGTGAAACTTTCATGTGCTTAGTTAGCGAAAATAAGTCGCTCAAAATAGAATGTTGGTGATGCATTCGTGACACAATTTAAATACTTCATTATTCCTCTCATTATCCAACTGGCTACGTTGGTGGTAGACTTTAATCATGGCAGTTTAGTAAGATTTGCGACCAGACGCTGCTCCACCCGCTCCTTTCATACCTATGGATTTTTTAATACTTGACCAACATTAACATTTTTGCAACAACAGTGTTGCATCTTGCTATTAAAGTGTCTGACCGCGCAAGCGAAGGTGGGAGGGGGGGAGGGGGGGAGGGGCGGGTGGAGTGGTTTGAGTATCAAAAATTCTCGGATCCGCCCCTGAAATCATAGCTACTTGAAACTCCATTTCTTTTCTCCTAGTGGAAGGAAACGATGAAGACCGTGATTACAGAGACTTTTATGAGTATGATGACGACGATAATGGCATCAAAAAAGCTGAAAAATGCCCCGATATTAACTTACCCAGAGGTCTTGGCGGCCCTTGCAAAGTCAGTGATTTTTGCAGCAATATTACTTGCGAGGTGAAGGTGGGAGAGAAGAGTGCCACCTTAATTTTCAAAATAAACCAGTGTGATGATCCCATAACTGCCACAGTCACTGTCAAGATACAAGGTTATGCAGTTGATTGGTCGCATACATTTAAGGATGGTGAAAAGATCAAGCTTCCGGTTGGGAAGGAATCCGGTGTAATGGCACAAGGATCAGTTTCACTTTTGGTTGTGTTGAAAAGAGAAGGCAAAAAGTTGCATTTTAAGGTAACATGTTTATTGTATATAACTTTACTTCATTGCAGGGGGGGGAGGGGAGTAACCAGTGAAAAAAGGGTTAAGCGGTAGGGAAAAATCAATCACCAGAAGAAAAGGGCCTTGAGATGGGAAAACAAAAACAACTCTTGGCAGTGAACGGTTATTTTTAAATACGTACGTCACCACTGATTACCGAAAGTGTAAATATTTGCAGCAAGGATGGATAAGAGATTCAGACTTGCCAGTTTCCCAACCCCCCCCCCCCCAAAAAAAAAAAAACATTTTTATTATTATTATCACCATCATCTTAAAGAAATACCAGCGGGTTTACTGATTTAAAAGATTGATTTATTTCAGCTTCAGTTGTTGGGAAAAGTTGAAGTACCATTATATCACAAACTGGACGGTCCCATCGATAAAACTCTGATCGACGGAAAAATTTCGCTGTCAGATAAACATTGCGGTGAGTAAAGAATTATGGGTTTATTATGGCTGCAAGTCTTCTCCTTCATTTAGAATCCCCTGAAAATCACTCAGCTGTGAATTTAGAAACACAACCTTCTTTCACCATGACAGGAGCCCATTACTTCCCAACCATGATGAGGATATCTGTCACTTTCCCCCCTCTTTTAAAGCGATAAAACGATAAAAAATGACTGGTCTCTGAGAGATCATGATTTCTGGCCGCTTCCTTAATGCTTCGTAGAAGTTGTTGACACGTTTTGTGATTACGTCATCAGGTTTCAGCGCTTGGTTCAACAAACAGCCGCGTTACATAAAGATTTTGGTGATCGCGGGCCCTATCTTGGTCTTTATCCTTCTGCTCGTGCTCACAGTGTACTGTTGTATGAGATGTAAGCGCCGTGCGCCCACACGCCTTCATGTGGAGATGCCGAGTCATCGTGCCCGGACCACCACGACCAGAAGTAAAGTTCCTATGCAACGGCTGATAAATCAGGAATAAATATGTGTGCATATACCCTGAAAACTCAGGGCGGGAAGCACGAGATGGAAAAATAAGTGAAAACTGAAGAAACCACTTCAAGTACAAAACAAATTAATGTCCATAAAAGACAATTAAACTACGCGGAAATCTGCGAAAACTGCAGAAATTACCAAAAAGTAAATTTGATAAAGTATTGGAAACCGTACGATACGTTAATTATTCTTAATTTGATTGACATTTATAAATAATTTCGTTTACCTATGTATAAGCAAACAAACATGTATGCGGCACGTGTTTCATCGCTCCATATATGGCACTGTTCCACGTGCCTACAACGGGACGTTGAATGTTTTTTTCTTTCGAATAAGCCGAGAGTTAACCCGGAGCGTTGCAGTAAAATCTTCAAATTAAGTGAATAAACCGTGAGTTAATAAGGAAGCGTGGTACAGCTCTTTCACGTTTTCAACAAAAGGAGTTAAATATATACTTTTCATAAGTGATCAATTTGAACTGAACTTATATCAAATTTTAGTGTTAAGTTGGATTCTGTCGAGAAAACAAACATGATATATGATTCATTATATTATTATACAATGAAAACGATAATATTCAGTTCAAAAGCGATCGTAAGATAAAGTTTAAGTCAGTGCAGATTTAGGACAATTTATCGAGTTGGTGGGCATTGTATGCTTTTCAAGCTTAAATAAGAAATGTATAACCGTAGAATTCTGCTTTGTTGTTAGCAGTATAAACAAACATTTCCATTATATCAGAGGAAACTGAATATCATTAACCTTTTAACATAGTTATAAGGAATTCGAAAATAAAAGTCAGTTGTAAAGTATGAATCCAGTTTTAAATATGCCATCAATATAACAATCTATGCAGTGAGTGCAGTCAGTCAGTGATTCAGTAAGTGAGTCGGTGAGTAAGTCTGTCTGTCAGTGGGTCAGCATGCCAGTCAGTGACTCAGTCAGTTGGTCAGTCAGTGAGTCAATCTCCTGTCACTGTCGGTCAGGGAGTCGTCAGTGAGTTAATGAGTCATTCAGTCATTGAGTCATTGAGTCAAGTTCCGTGCGTGGAGTTTGCACGTGGAGTTTCCCGCGAGGGAAACTTACGACATATATGTATCAAGCAAGACGTTTCGACAATCCCTCGCGCGCTTCTTCACCTCACGTCCTATAATTCCTTAGGTTGGCGAACTCCCCACTTCTTCATGTGTCTCATTTTCTAGAGGCGGTGACTTAATGTGTCAAAATGTACGATGTTAGACCACATTAGGATTGTGTTTCTCTTCGACGCAATTTTGCCAGCCTGCCTTACCTGTGAAAGCGGAAACTGAGACTGATACAATCTTCAGTTCCGGTGTGCCCAGTCCTCTAGACGACGAACCACTTAGTATTGAGGTAACTTCTTCCTCCGAGACATTGCAAATTTGAAAATGAACTTAAAAATAAAAAATTTTAAGACCAAACAGGTCATGACTCTGGTAATGTCATCTTCAAAAAACCAAAAGTACTCTGATTAGTGCTACTTTTAAGAAGAGCGCAAACATTATGCTCCTTTTTCCAAATATGCCAAAAATGATGCTAGCATAAACATATTCAAGAGGATGAAATAGTTCCGGTCAATCAGGTAATGACGTCACGTTCGTGTCCCGGCTCCCAACTCGTTCCCAGTCGCCTCGTAAGTATGTGCTTCTCTGAAAGGAAGAGAAGAGTAATATATCTTACTTTCTCCAGACCCATCACATCTCGCGCTCTTATCTAACCCGCACCAGTTGCTTCTGCTTAGAGGAGGACAGAGTATTGTCTTACATTGTTTTTGCTTTAAGAACAAAGTTCGCTGAGCTTAAATTAGTAAAGGGAAAAAAATTCGTGGAAAACAGGATTCATTTACAAGGAAAAATGATTTAATTATATCCGGATTACTTCCACTTCAAATGGAAATTCGCCAGTATACGTGAGATAATTTGCATCCGGGATGCGCCACAGGCTTCCCAAGCTTACGTTTCGAGAACACCTCACGCATTCTGTAAACAAACGAATGATCAATTTTGGCAGAGAGCTTTTACTTCCAAAACACAATTTAGAAATAACTAGTAGACACCTTCAAGAGTTTCATAATGAGTTACACCGCTGAAAATCACATTGCGTGCATTACTGTGAATAAGGAAAAAAGTGTGGTCACGTGTCCCGCCCACGAGAACGAACGTCATACTCAGAAGAACTAACAAGGTTTTGAACGCAGAGTTCAAATCCACGAGTATCTCTAGCATACTGCTGAGGTCAAATGGCTGGGTTACAGCTTCTGACAGCATTTCTCTTGGCAGTCGTTTCTACTGTGCAAGGTAAACTTCCATACGAGTAGACAGCTTTAACGAAGTGTCCGTGAAATTTTTCATTTGCCTATTGAATTTTTAGAACTAAGCTATCACAATCTGTGATTTCCATACATTTTACACGCGACTGCAGATCTGTTCAGCTGTGCGTCTGTTCCATGAATCGAGAAAAATTTTTGGAAGTAGTTTTTTCCTGAGAAGAACAAGTTTGGAAATTTACTGAGGAAAGAAGCAAGCGCTGTTACATGTTTTTGTGCACTGGAAAGCGCTTGCGAGCATGCGGAAAAACGTTTTAGGTTTTTTTAACATGCTAGTTTTGCGGGTTCCAAAAAAAAATTCGCGAAAAGGTGTTCAAAATTATGAAATACAATGCGATACACATGAGAAAACTGGTTCTAAAATTTCGTTGTAAGTAATCGCTTTGAGTTAAAGGTAGAATTTAATAAATATTTAATGAATCAGTCTTGCTGTTTAAACAGAAACAATTGGTACGCACAGGTTAGAACGGATGTATGTTAAAGCACATGTTTTTTATTCGTACGATTTTATTCCACGAGATGGCTTTCTCTTTAAAAAACGTATGGGCTCACTGAAGTGAGATCACTTTGAAATTACGGTATCAAATATGTATATTCGGCTTACCTTTGATGACAGAATTATTTGGGACTGAATTTCGACTGAATCATTTGGGACTGAAAGTTTTGCATAATTCTTTTTTCCGTAAGAGCTCATTAAAGCAAGATCACTCGTTTAAAATATTGTAAAGTTTACAAGACAAAGAATAATTTGTGGAAACTAAAAATGTCTCTTAATAAAATTGAAAGAAAGAAAATTTGCAGGGCTATGAATTCTTCAACAAGCTATGGACATGACTAGTGTCAGACGATTATGCTGGCATAATTTTAGGCATAATGCTATAGTTTAGAGCATCGAAAATAATGTGTTTACTCAATTAAATGCCACCCTCAAATTAATGCCGCCCTCAAATAAACGCTGCATTTAAGAGCAGAAATATTAATAAGCACCGCCCTCAAATAAACGCCTCATTATGATGCAGCATTTACTTAAATATTAGATTAAAATAGCACACGGCCATGGATGCTTCAATTGCAGTAGGAAATTTTGAGGGAGCCAGACACAAATCCTTTTGAAAGTATCAGTTCTGCGGTCCAACATATGATCTTTATTTACTTTATGTATTGCAGTAGTATTAATGTGCAAATTGTGAAATTGAGAATGATATAAAAAATGACTTCTTAGATGAGAAAATAGGTTTCTTTTTTTTTTAATTCAGATAGTAATTTGCTAGACTATTGTTTGCAAGAAATAAATTAGATTTTAACTAAAGGCCACCCTCATGTAAACACTGCCCTTATATGAAAAAAGCACTCAAATCACAAAGAATTTAATGAATGCCATGGCATTTAAACAAATAAATATGGCAATGCTGGCATAATGTTTAAATTTCTGAGAAATTCTCTTTGTGTTACCATGCAACATGAGGTAAATTCTGTAGCCTGATGACTGTCAATAGCGAGCTTGCTCTCTAGCTTACAATTCAGAAGTTGATCCAGTAAAATGCATATTCTCGATGCTGTTCTCTATATATTTCCAAAGAGGCTGACAAGGAGAATTTGTTCTAAAATCAAGAGCAGCATTTGATCCAGTAAAATGTTGTCTTCTGAACTTTGAAAAGCTCTACCTGTTCACTGTTGGAATGGGGGGAGAGGTGGCAGTTTTTTTTATTCATTAAATTAAGCATAAAGATAAATTTTTAAGAGCTTGATTTCTGGCATTGTGATGCCATATTTTCAGTGGTGATGCTTAAAAAGACAATGCTCAAAATTTTCAGAGTCATGATTATTAATCCTTTGACTCCCAGATCAAATTTGTAATTCTCCTTGCTGTCAACCATACAATTCTTATAATATTAGTTCAGAGAATTTAGTATTGGATCAACCAATTATCCCCAAACTGGTATTTTTCTTTATTCTCATCACTTGTCTGGTTGATATTGTATGGATATTATAAAGAGAAATTATGTCTTGGTCACTCTTGGGAGTTAGAGAGTTAATCTGACTTGAGACATGACCTGTCTGAAATGTTGAAAAACTAATTGCAATAAAAAATAATAGCATATGTTTAACTTGTTTGAACTGACCCTTATTCAGGAGCAAATCATCAAGGGAATTGTCCAGAAATTCAGTTACCCAATAACAGTAATGGAACATGTCTTCTAAATGACCAATGTAGCCAAGTAACATGTACGTCACCAAAAGATAGTGATAACCCGTTTGGACGCATGGTTTTGACTGTACGAGTGACCAAATGTCAGAATAAATTGAAGGCCGCTGTTTCTATCGACTCCAATGACCATGTGTGGGCACGTTTGCTTGGAGATGGTGATAAAGCAGAACTTCCTTCTCCACCTGGCATGCCTGGCCCAAAGCCTTACTTGAAGGTTAATCTTAAGGAAAATGGTGACAAAGTCCACTTCAAGGTATACATTCTATTGTAGCCATGTTAATTAAAAAAACTACTGTATTATGATGTTTTTGCTATTAACAAATACATTGCTTGTTTTTATCATGTATATAACTTATATTCTTCTCATCATGAGTCATCCTCTGTGTTATTGTGTAGTATCAGTTCTGATAATAACTGTGAACATCCTTATTACTATGATGTGAAATATCACAATCAAAAAGCAATCATCCTTGAAGATGAGCTGCAATTTAACCCTTTACCCCCTAACATCAGTATCTATAATCTCCTTACTATTCACTATACATTTCCCAAGGTGCTGACAAAGAGAATTTGTTCAATAATCAAAAGCTGCTTTAGTTGGTGATCATCTCCTTTATTCTCATGACCCTAATGTTTGATTCAAGGGTGATATTGTAAGGAGAAATTAGATGCTTTAAACACTCTTAGGAGTTAAAGCTGGTTAAGCAATTGCAGAAAAGAAACCTGAAAAAATTCAGGCTTTAATGGGATTAGAACCCATGCCTTCCAGGAATTAGCTGGGTGCTACTAGCAACTGAGCTACAAAGCTATATGTTGGATGTGGGGCACATTTTAGGAGGGTTCCTTCTTTCCCATTATTAATGTGTCATATGATATCTAAACAATTATTTTTGTTAATTTAGTTACTGATGCTGATGGAGCCAGGAAATTTCAGTGTTACACTTCTTGAAGGAGAATTACGTGCTGTTGAGTGCACGGTTGGTGAAGGTAGGTGACTGATAAGAAGCAGACAGACCTCTTCATTACTTTTTTTAAAGGGTTTTAGACCTGATTATAATGCACAAAATTCTGTTGAATAATCCATCCATTTTGAAAATATATATTCCCTTAGAGCTCATTTAAAGAGATAATTTTGAATTCTTAGTATTGTTCAAAAGGTGAGATATTTTCACTTAATAAAGAATACTTTGTTTGAACTAAAACTGCCTTTTAATGAAATGAAAAAAAAAAAAGAGAAATGATCGTGTGCTAGTGGATTTTTCAGTAAAGCTATGCACAAGACCTGCCTATAAAATTGATGAACTTTTCAATTAACCCAGTTGCTCCCATAACTGACCAAGACAGAATTTCTCTTTATAATATTGATACAATATCAAGCTGGTAAGTGATGAGAATAAAGAAAAATGTAAATTAGGGGATTATTAGTTGATCCAATACCAAATTCCTCAAGCGAACATCATAAGGATTGTATCACATGCAGTAAAGAGAATTACTAATGAGATCATGAAGGTGAAGGGTCAAAAGAGCAGCTGATATCTTGTATTCTGTGACCCTTTTTCAGAAGCAAATCATGATGAAAGTTGTCCAGGAATTCAGTTACCCAAGGAAAGTAATGGAACATGTGCGTTAAGTGAAAAATGCAGTAAGGTGACTTGCACTTCGCCAGAAGATGAGAATAAACCATTTGGTAAAGCAGTATTGATGGTAAAAGTTGAGGAATGCCAAGGAAAATTAAAAGCCATAGTTTCTATACGCTCTCCTGGTCAAACGTGGTCGCATGAGTTTGAAGATGGTGACAAAGCAGTTATGCCTACTCCACCTGGGATGCAAGGCAGCCCAGAACTAAACATGATGGTTGATCTGAAGGAAAATGGCAACAAAGTCCACTTCAAGGTATACATGCTACAGATGTCTTGTTAATCATTTTTTATTACTGCATTAGAGTTTGTGTTCTTTTTTTCACAAGCTTTATATTCATATATTATCCTGCAAACAGGTATTGAGAAAACTCTAACTTATTAGGTAGAAGTTGCTATCTTGATCTAACACTAAATTCTCATTACTGATTTGCAAGGAAATGTGTAGCAGCTCGAGGGGAGAATTAACAATCAGATCTTGGGAGTTAAAGGGTTAAAGGCTTAACAAACTTTCTGTTTTATGGTGAAATTTAAGTGATGAAATTCAGTTACCATGAGCAAATGAATCTTTATTTTGTCCTTGTTTTAGTAGTTGTTATACATTTTATCATCATCTTTTCTATCATTGGCTTCAATATCATAGTGTTATTTTGATATAAATAACCATTGTTGTTACTATTATTATCCTATATAATTATAACTGATATTATTAATAGTGGTAATTGAACTTAGTGGAGTGCAGTTTGGGCTGAAATCATATGGGTGATTTCTAAATCGAATGAGCGTGCCGCACGAGTTCGATTTGAAATCACAAGTATGATTTCAGACCAAAATTGCATGACACGAGGTTCAATTACCACTTTACTACATCCATTTTGAAATCGCCCAAATACAGGACCTGGTCAGTTCAAATATTTTATTGATGCAGTACTGAGCTGGTCTGAAATTAATTTTTTGGGGGGGGAAAAGTAAGAGTTTTGGAAACAAAAGTTGCAAAATTTGCCATATGACACTCTTTGTCTTTCATTTTCCTGTAATTTGATCGGTTACTTTAAACAAGTCTTGAAATCTGATTGGTTGTTTTGTTTTTAGTGTAGCCTCCTCATTGGCTGGGAAAAAGATGCAATTTAAAGCAAAAAATGGTGCAATTTGTGAGTAAATCGCAACAATTAGAGCCAGTCAGATTACAGGGACTACCAGTGATTTCAAAATTGTTGTAATAAATATCAGTATTTATTACACTTTTTTGGGGTTTCATGATGTTATTAACAGTTATATGTTTTGCAATTTAGTTGGTGGTGTTGGTAACAAATTACGATTTCACACTTCTTGAGGGAGAACTACATGCTTCCAAGTGCGGTGAGTTAGGTTTTATGATGGTTGATTGTTGTTGAAATTGAAATAAATTCATGGATTTCCACCATGGAGGAATTTAATTCATATAGGCCAAGTTTTCTTTTCCATTTTGTATGCTTCACCTTTACGCAAGTGTGCTGTATATAATATTTTATTTAGTAAACATGATGAGATCCACTATCCATTCAGAGGATTTTAACAGCAAGACTGAGGGGAAAAAAATGTTAAAATTACAAAAAAGTCTGTTTCTAAAGTTACTTGTTTTAGGTTATATAGCGCAAGGCTAGCATAGTTAGTAGTAGTATGTGACTGATTAGCAAGCCAACAGATTTCTTTCTTATTAGTTATACCCCTTTTAAGCCCATCAGGGACCAGGAGAGAATTTCTCCTTACAACTGTCAATGCAATATCAAGCAGATAAGTGAGGTGAATAAAGAAGAGAACTCAATTAGGGGACTACAAGTTGATCTAATGCCAAATTCTCCAAACTAACATCATAAGAATTATGTGGCAGATAGTAAGGAGAATTACTGATGAGATCTTGGGAGTGAAAGGGTTAATTTATGGTTTTTTGACCCAACTGATGCTAATAGTTCTGAAGTTCCACATCTTATTATGAGAAAAAACAGGAAAGATTTTCTTTGTCCCAGGCTAGTGACAAGATGAAAAAAAGTCTTTCTCCATCTCATTCCTAGCTCAACATCTATCATCTTTCTTGGGAATATTAACAAGTAGAGCAATAAAATTTTTCTGCAGATGGTGAGGGTGGCTCCAAGCAAACCAAACAATGCCCAGCTGTTGAGTTTATTCCAGACGAGCCTGGTGCAGGCAAATGTTCCTTTAGTCAACAATGCAGTAAGCTTGAATGTGTTGCAGAGGGAGATGGCCATAAATTAATTGCTGATTTTAAAGTGAGCAGATGTGGTAAATCTCTCGTTGCATCAGTCAAATTACAGCAGCCAGAGGAGGACCTAGACTGGTCTGAGAGGCTGAAAGATGGTGAAAAAGCTAAATTGCCTATTAAAGCCAGTAGTTTTACTGGAGGATTAGCAGTTTCTGATGCCAAATTGTTTGTCCAAGTTCATTTGAAGGAGATGCAGGACAACAGAGTAAATTTTACAGTAAGTATTCCCAGAAAGATTAGGTTTAATATTTGCCTTCTCAACTACATGCATCCTGCGGAATAGACCATTTCTGAATTCCAAAAGCCTCCCTTTTGAAATGAGGCCCAGTATGAGAACCCTCTTGCGACAACAAATTACATTTGCATGAGAATAATTTTTTTTTCGCTTCAAAAGCTTTGCACTTAGGTGCCTTTTAAAACAGAAGTTTTCTGTACCCAAAAAATGGCCTGTTGGAACCACAAAGTCATGGAATTTAAGGAAGTCATAACTTTTGAAACTTGGTATGTTTATTTTGTTAGGTCAGGATGACTGGGCATCTGACAGCCCTAGGTGAGACTGTGCAGGTGAATACTGTGCTGATACAAGGACAGATAGCTGTATCATCTGTTGCGGACTGTGGTGAGTATTTTGACCACAACTCCTCCCCCTCCTCTCCTCCCAGGGGCAGCAGTCTTTAGTTTAACCTTAATGGGTATGTGCTACTAATCCAAGGGTGGATAAAGTATTTTTTAAATTGGGGGTGGGGGTGGATTTTGTCACCCCTAGGATACCTACTTGATGGTAATGTTAACATCCATATGTGGTTTACTAAAAGTGACATTTTTTTTGTGGTGTGCATTGTATTGACTTTTCAGAAAATTTTGTTAGGGGGCATCTTAGATGGACCCTTTTTAAGTCTAACAGGGTGTGGTTTTTGGGTCTTTATACCCTAACATCAGTATGCATATTCCCCATACCGTTCTTTACACATTTCCTTAGGTGCTGACAAGGAGAATTTGTTTAACAATCAGGAGCTCTTCTTTAGTTGGTGATCATTTCCTTTATTCTTGTCATCTTAATGTGTGGTTCAGGGGTGAAATTGTAAGGAGAAAGTAGATGTTAATCACTCTTTGGAGTCCAAGAGTTAAGACAATCTTCTCTTCTGAGAAATTGATATCAATTTAATATTCATCTTGCAGCGAGGATTTTACTGTTAAAATGAGCGTGAACTCAACTCAGTTCCAATTTAATTAATTTTTTATATCTCTCTTGTTGCTTCAGGTTCGTGGTTTAGTGAACAGTCAACAGCCGTGAAAGTTCTGGTGATTTTGGTCCCAGTAACCGCAGGGATTTTGCTGACTCTCACTGTTGTCTTTTGCTGTTGTAAAAGACGTCGTGATGGCACTCGCCTGTATGTCAACATATTTAAGTCCCGCAATGATGACTATGGAATGCGACGTTTGTCTAATGAACTTTGATTTTTCTTATAACAACAAAACCATTAATTGTCCGTGAAGACAAGTTGTAGAACTTAAAACTATCCTGTAGTTGTTTCGAGTGCATTTTTATTGAGTGTCTCGAAACAAAAATCAAAGAGATCACATTGACCGAGCAGAAAAAAGGTGAATCTCATGAGCCAGTGAAAATAAAATGTGTTCTGCAGCGCAGAAGAACGCGCCTGACCGAGTCGCGACTGGCTTTAGTTTTGCTTCTGATTGGTTGAGAATTTTTTTAACCAATCAGTGAAAAGTGAAACTGATGCTATCATGAGTTACTTCTGACACTTATTTGAACTTGTCGAAGCTAGAGCTCCGTTGACTTAATTACTGAGAATAAAACAGGTAGTGGTTATTTAAATATTTATCTCCATTGTACCGTAATATCATGACTTTGACACCGAGAAATTTCCCAGGGTTTTTTTAAGGAGCCGGCAAAAGGGGGGGGGGGGGGCGGGGCATTATGATGGGGGAGTTTTTTGCAGCACTTGCTGAGAGTGAAGTGTCTGGTAATAAGCTTATTTACTGGCTTTAACTAAAATAAAATAAAGTAAAGCAGAGCTTTATTAGTGGTCTCTGTCTATTACCCAAAGGAAGAACACAGAGTAAAAGTATCAACACAGCACAAATTTAACTTGAATTGAATGTATCAACCTTGAACAGTCTCAGACCCTTTTTTGTGGGAGCGATCTGATAAATGGATGGCCTTTAAAAGAAGGGGGGGGGGAGAGAGAGCCTCCCCCAGCAAGTTTGCAATTAAGACAAGTACGTCGCGCGTGACAGTCTAAATTACACGCACGTGGTTTACTTCAGCGTCTGTTGTGTAAACTATAGATGGGCTTGAGTCACTAAAGAGAAAATGATCTCGGTCACTGAAATAAGTGCATGCGCAAAGCGAAGGAGATAAGGTAAACCAAAATTAAGAGCGCAAATTAAATTTTTTTCAGTTATACGATGTTACCAAGCAATGTTTACTATTTTTAAATACGAAAAATTAACACATGCTTTGGAACGAAGGGAATTCATTCATCGCGCGCACACATTTTTTTCGCTACATCGAGCTTGTTTAGCTTCACAAATGTGTCTAACTGAAAACCTGAGAACGAAGAAGTTTAACACATTAAGCAAAAATCCTCAAAGACAGACTCTCACTAATTATGCGTATATTCGAACGTTTACTGTGCACGCTTTTGGACTACGACGTAATTTAAAGTCTTGTCGACAAGGGTACAGTCGAACGCGAGAATGACATGTCTTGAGATTCAGTTCACTGAAAGAGGATTTTTTTCTAACTATATCCCAGTAAATAGAAAATTCTAACTATATGTGGTTTATGTTTAGTTTCTTGTCGGAAACCTACCCGAAGCAGCGAAGAAGAGGCCCAAACATATCTGTTGTGGCTCGCAGTCTGTACAGTGGTCGAATGATGATATTACCTTCGAAGCTGATTAATATACAGGTAATTTAGTGTTAACAACTGGGTTGAAAACGTAAATTGCCCACCGTAAAGGGTAAAAAAGCTGACGTTTCGAGCGTTAGCCCTTCGTCAGAGCGATTAGACGAAGGGCTAACGCTCGAAACGTCAGCTTTTTTACCCTTTACGGTGGGCAATTTACGTTTTCAACCCAGTTGTTAACACTAAATTACCTGCTATACTCTCCCGCCGACGCAGCACCACAGTTTCTTTAGAAACTTACCCCTCTATTGATTAATATACAGACTTATTAACACGTATACTGTTGCAACTACGACTTCCTCAACTGCTGTTGCGTGACGCAACCGTAAAAATAACTTGTGAAGTATTCTTCAACAAACATTTAACTGTCCTGATTAGTATTAGAATAATCGTTCCCTAGTAGCTGGAAATAATCGAGACATGGCTTAGAGAGGGCTTCACTAAACAAGATCAAACTTTTCCTCCATTTTGAATAAATTGTGACAAATTGAAAAAATTGTAATTTTGAGAGCCAGAAAAGTTTCACCATTTTTCTTTAAGTTAAGCTGTGTCGTAAAACATTTAGAACGACAACAGTTCTTTTTTTTTTCACCGCGAAATATTCCATAGTTAGATTTATCGAAAGGCAACGATTCACGAGGGCGAAAATGTAATTTCAACCTGCAGCCCGTATTTGCGATAATGCTATGAATTTTCGTTTCACACTATTGCAAAACATTTTCATTTAACAAAAGAAGCTCTTTCTAGGGGCGAAAATAGGGAGAGCTACCGTGCTATAAGAAATATGGAAAATAAATCTTACTATGGCGAGGGCTGGACACGGACGTAAAGGGAAGGGAAGGACCAATTTTGTAGAACTTCTCAACAGAATCTCTCTGACACGTTTGTTTGGTATTACGCCTGTGTTGATGTCAAAGCCGTCATTCGAGATGAAGCAGTTTCTCCATAAATTGTTCTTGAATAATTGCATCAGAATCAATCAGTTAGAATATTTTGACCAGAAATAAACTTTTGTTTGCTTTGTTTACAGCTTGACTTGACAAAGATCAATCTATGGCAAAGCGTTGATTACCGAATACGGAATGTTTCGCTGCGATAAAAACGCAAGAAAACAAAAGACAGAATGGGTTTCTTTGTTTTACTGTACCATAAAGCTGATGTGTGAGACTTGTAATCCACAGAAAAGAAACAACTCGCAAGAATTGTGCTCTTAAGTCGTTGCTATACAACGACGTTTAATCATTTAGGTAACAAAGCACTACATCACACACTGAATGACATACAGACTCAACGTATTGTAATAAAAAATGTGCCAAATAAAAATAAAAGTTACAGCTCTCTTGAGTTCACGCTATGAACTCATCATATTATCAAACTACTAAAACGTGCACTGTAAATCAACCAGATCTCTGAGGAGTTCGAAGTTAACCCTTATCTCTGTCACCAATTTTACATTTCGTCTTCCTCTGCATAAACACACATGATAACAGCTAACTTGAAACTATCGAAGACAACTTCTGTGATTTAAACGAAAAGTTAACTAAGTCTACTGAGAGCTGAAACGGGGAGCGGGACTTGGGTACTACTCCTCGTTGACCAGCGGTTCCATGGGAACCTTGGACTTGACCTCGCTTGTGGCCTCGTCATAGGATGGAGGCTTCACCTTCAGGGCGCCAATGGGTGTAGCTCGGCGCTTCTTGCAGCAGTAAACCATACCAGAAATCAACAAAGCCAAGCCTAAGATGGCGCTGATGACAACAGCGGCCTTAACGGCTCCAGGTTGGCGTTTAAACCAGGCATAAGCCCCTGCAAAAGAAAACAACGCTATTACTTACGACAAGAGGTTATAAACTGTCCTCTCTCTTTTATAATCTCTTACTTACGATGATTGCGTTATGGTAGCAGACCGCTCCACTAGAGGCGCGGTTACCTAATGCTTAGCGCGCCCTTCTCTCGATCGAAAGGTTTGAGTCACTCTGTTTTGTTAACAGGAAATATACTTTTCGTCACCACCTCTTTATCTTGGAGCTCTCTCCTTTTAACTGCGCCCAAACGCCCACCCATCTCTCCCCCACAAATTTTCTTTTCTTGTCCCCAGACTACAAAGAGAAACAGGCAGTGCTAACGATGGAGTTGAGTACTTACTGCTGCATCGTCCCTTATGATGACCTTTGTGCCCATCATGGTTTCCCTCGTCATCATAATCTCCCCCCATTGGCAGTTTTCCTTGTAACACTGGCTCGTCCAACTCTATACCATCCACAGACAAGTCCAGCTGAAGAGCAAATAGTGAAACAAGATAAAACGGATTGTATCACCTTCATCCCTGGATATTCAGAATAAAAAATTGAATGCTGGACAAGACGAGACGAGATTAACAACAATATTTTTCCATTGATTGGCGCGAGAAAAGGTGTAAAAAGAAAAACGGAGCTTGGATGCAAAATCGCTTCTAAGCATAAAAAAATGTTTCTATTCGTTTCCTTTCACACGATCCTTAAAATATTTTTTTTGTTGGAACAACCTCTCAAAGATAATCGATACAATACTCTGTCAGCATATTTACCTTGAAAGCAATTCCTTTCGCGGTTTTTTCCATTGTCAAAGACACAAACATGCCCTTCACTGGAGAACCTTCCACCTCATACTTGTCCCCACTCTGGAAGTTGTGTGACCAGTCGAACTTAGGCGACTGAACGTATACTTTGATCTCCGCGCTCAGTGGTTCTTTGGACCTGTCAATCATTAGGACAACCTTCACAGTTTTACCCAAAATTTCACGATGGCAGGAGAAGGTGTCGCACTTCCCAGATACGGTGCATTGGAAAGGCAATTTGTTGGATGTGATCGGTTCAGGGCATTTAGGATGCTCTTCACCCTTTCCCTTTCTGTGACGATCTTTATCACCACGGCTATGGTGTCCACCTTTAGCTGAGATGAATTAAAATTATTCTTGTTAGATTTGGGATGGCAGGTTGTTCTGAAGCCTGAGATAAGCGCCTTAACTTGTTCTAAGCATAATGATCACAACAAAATGTGGCTAAATCCTAATGTTTCTTACAACTTTCTAAACAACGAGCACACACAGAAACACACAGGAGATTTGCACTAACTCTTCACCCTAAATTCGTGACGCGTGAAATACTGTCTAGAGAACGCGTGAATTTTTCTTAATTTCGTGCGTGGAATGGTATCAGGACCCCCCCTCCTTGCCACCCTCTTCGTAATTGTTTGATAACTTGAACTCTTCTCAAAACAGAAGGATTTAACGAAAGGAAAAATCAGCTTAAGGGCTGTTTCACTCAGCTTCCTAAGAAAAGCACGCTAGTTTTTCTGATGAAAGTTATTTTACGCCGGAATATCTAACTTCTAGCTCCTGTAACGGACCGCTGGTTTGACAGATGGTTCGTGTACTAAAATCTGCGGTTGAATTTCGATAAATATCTTTCTTCGAGTGTTGGGTTTTATGAACGAATTTGAGTTTTTTTTTCCTCTAGCTCTGATCGCTAGGCGAACTTGATGGTTTTTCTTCGGTAGTCGAACTCTTGCCTCTGGCGACAAACATGCAAAGAATTTCTCGAATTATGGCGACTTCGCGGATAACTACATCGAGGGAAACCTGCAATTTCTTTCAAAACATTGAAGAGTAATAAAAAGTTGGTTTTGATTCTGCCCATACAAGGAAAGTCACAAATTCTTCTAGTAACCTGATTGCAAGAAATATATTGTGTCGCCTGTTCTTAAACGAAATTGCACGAAGCTTGATCCATGACCAGCGCTGTTCGGGTGCGAAAACCGGACTCGCGCGAGGAAAAGCGCAAAGCAAGCTGAGGCCAGTTGCAGCCGGTAATGTTAAATTATTCTTGTATTGTTAACGCCCTCTAATATGACAAATTCACTAATACGACAGATTCCTAAGAAAGGAGGAAGGTTTCTAAATTAAGTAACAATCGAGTCGGCAGCTTGTTTTGGTTAAGCTAATGTTTCTTACACAGCTGAAAGTCGGACGACATAAATTACTTGAGTTAAAATGAAAAAAGGAACGAGGCACATAAAAATTAACTTCTTTCAATTTACGAGCCGGAAAACCTTTATCAATGTGGAGAGAATAATTCGCGGGAATCCATTCGTTACCGCTACTGTTATGTAGTTGTAGCTTGTGGACGAAGTAGGGTCCAAGTAAATGTGATGTAAGGAAATAGGGGTGGGTAAGTGAGGCTGTTTTTTAGTTGAAGACATTTTCTTCGCTCTTTACAGAGCAAAACTGCATCCTATTTAAGGCTAGGAGCCGACGAAAATCGAAATACAGCAATGAGTTTTTCAATAGTCATTACAGAGGTTCCGAGCAGGTCAAGCGGAACCAAGTTGGAGTGGAAACCGAATGACGCAGCAACTTTCGAATCAATTTTTTCATCGGGAAACCAAAATAACATCGTAGATCTAGAAAAACGCTCAGATAGAAGAATAGATTTTGAAGAAATAAATAACAACCCACGGTGCAAGCACATAGGACAATAATTTTCGATGAATTAAGAAATTTTATGCATGCAAAGTCTGCAGCATTAACATTACGTCACAGGACAAAAACAGCTGCCATGTACCGTGTTTTGCAGCTTAAAACGACATGCACGAATTTCTACAAAGTAGTTCGATTGAAAGTTAAAGGCTAGCTACAAAAGTTATGAGAGACGTCGACATAGTGCAGAAATTCTAGCCGCGAGCACCATTAACCACAACATGCGTATAGCCTAATAAGCTCTCCAAATGCTTACAGGGCCGAATGAAGAAGCTTGCTTCGTTTCACTGCAGATTTTAGTCTGAAAAATTTTAACGCAAAAATTTTTCTTAGCCTAAATGCACATATCCTTTATGTAATAGGATAAAATCATTGCAAGGTGACGCCAATCCAAGAGGTTTTGCACAGAATATTACATAACTGCTTTGTTGTTCAAGTTTCAAATCGCCTTCAGCAATACAGCTTATCGAAAATACCACGAAAATGTGAGACTAAGCTCAGTATTTTCTCATAAACCTAAATTCAAATAATTTGCTTTCAACTTCCTGTTTCATCTATAAAAAAAACTCACCCAAAACAGTGGAAACCAGGCCCAAAATAAACAATGCAATGCAAAGTTTCATCTCCATCTTTTCGCCTTCGCCACACACTGACACCTAATAATAAATATTCATCACTAGACCTCTCACGGATTTCCGTCATACGGTTACCAGGCAACCAAAGCAAAATAAATAAGGGAACAAAAGAGGTACTCATTTTCTTAGAACACCTGAACCAATGAGTGACTGCAATAAACAAAGAGAAGGCTAAATTGATCAAAACAACTGAACGTAATGCACTTAAATTAAGATTTCGCGAACGTTGGAGGAATTATTGACACGCAACTGCACATCACGTGAAAATACTTACATAGGGGGTAACCGCTATATTTATTGATACAGAAAAAGTAAATATTACGATTGGTTATATCATACGAAGAACCCTAGGGCGCTTTTGTTGAGAAAGAGATTAAGTGGGAGGAGAGGTTTTGTGAGTGTAGATAGACGCAAAAAGGGATTTTAGGGGTTTTAAGGAGGGGTAACAGACGAGTAGGGGAGAGTTTAATTCTGGTTCATTCGTCTGTTTTGTGTCTTGTGTTAAGATTCAATTCACCTCGTCTGATGCAATGCTACTGTAAACCATTAGAAGATGGTAAATTGACATATTTAATATTCTAAAAAAAAAAAATACTCTCCTTCACAGACACTTTTCAACAGAGCAAATATTTATGAATATAAATGAAATATTAACAAGATGTTAAGTCAGAGACAACATGGTATTTCTGACGAATGAGTCTGCGAATATGGCAGAAATAAATATTTTGTCGGCACGAGATACGACAAGGCCTGGGCCTTAGGCCCGAGCATCATGGGTAATGATGCAGTGGTATATAAGGGAAAGTATAGCACGTGGTGTCCATCTAGGCCTCAGAACCAACCGTTCACCTCTGGCTAATGACAAATTTAGTTTAGTTTGAAAACATATTTCTCTTTAGCTGTGAAGCCTCGTAGCGCGTAGGATGGGCTGCCAACTGCTCTGAGTTTGGGCCATGGTTCCTACCCAGATTTCCTGTCATGTTTTTTCCCCAAAGGGGTTTTTTTCTGGTAGTTTTTTTCTGGCCTCTGTATAACCGTAGTTATGTCCTTGTAAGCGGTTACCCATCTCTGTTAATCCAGACTTGGTGAAGTTTGCATGTTAGTAATGTATACCTTTTTTTTTAATGTGTAAGGAATTGACTGTATATCAGGATTGTATATGGTATATCAGTTGCGAATATATGTATGTATGCATGCCCCGGGCTATATATGCCTCGGGTTGGTTCTCGGCAGGCTTCCCTAAATAAACTTATTTGGTGTACACTACTGCGTTATTTGTTGCGTAGTGGAGACAAAATTTGGTGTTTTTAACACTTCGTTTATTGTCCAGCGGTAGAATATCAAAGTGGATCCTTGTCTATGATCCTATCAAAAGTTTTTGATTAAAATGACTTCCTCGTTTGAAATACATTGATGAGAATAACATTTCTACGACTTGAGAACGGACCCTAAGGATCCAAAACTGCATAAGTAACATAGAATAAAACCAACAACAGTTAAAATAGAACGATATTAGAAAAAACTAAGTAACTACAAGTAAATACTCGGTGTTAATGTTATAACTCGTTTAAGGTCGCTCTTGCTCTCACTTGTGACTTAAATTTCGTTGACCAGCGGCTGCATCGGGACTTTGGTTTTGGTAGAGGTAGCCTCGTCATAGGATGGCGGCATGACCTTAATATGGCCAGTGGTAGTGGCTCGCTTCCTCCTGCAGCAATAAGCCACGGTGATTGAAAACAAAACCAAGAACGCCACGGCACTTGATATTATCAGCGCCTTATACGGTGCGGGCAATTTTTTAAACCTGTTGATATGCCCTGAAAAATAAAAGAAAAAAGGAAATTAATATACTAAGGAAAAACCCCCTTGCCTCTTCGCGCAACGGTATCTTCATAGCGCGGAAGGCCAACAAGAATGAGACTGGAACGCATGGTTTCCTTCCCATCATCCCTTTCCATATACACCTTTTACGCGCTGTTTGCACTAGGCAGACGACTGGGAACAAGCCATGTGCCCGATTGAAACAAAACAACTTGTTTGGTTATGAGAAACTTACGTTTGTTACAGAAGTAAATCTGACGCTTTTCTGCAGCAAAAAGGAGACTTTGGGGGTATGCCGAGGTTTACATGCTGCGAAAGTCAGAACGGTCGAATTTTCTTGAAATATTTGTGCAAATGATAAGTTTCAGCGCGCCTTTCAAGTAAACCTCTTCAGTAAATAAGTAAGATCCCTTTTTTAAACACGATGAGAATAAAGGCATTTCATGCTTAAGGGGTTGTCTGTAACTAGCTAGTAACCTAAATAACCTATAAGTAAAAGTGGATAAAATATATCAAACGAATAATCAGACTTAGAAGTACTTAATAAATGACTTTGATAATACGTCGTGAGAGATTGAGTGCCCTCGCTCATGTTAAGAATTTGCGAGCGCAGTTCAATGCTGGGGAATTCCTTTCGCAAAGTTAAAGAGTAACAAAATTTTGGACTCAAATTTAACTCAGGGGATAAGAAAGAGGACACAATAACAGTGTGGGCGTGGTTCTACTTTACCGGATAACAGGAATCTAACTTACACTCGCACACTACTATTTGAGGCTCCTCAACGACTGGAATTTTTCCTTCAATGAGTGTTACTGTGTAAGGCTTCTTTGTCAATTCTGCCCGGCCTACCAGGTCAATCTAGTTGTAAAACAAGAATTATTGAACCTTGAAAATTTCACTCGAGATATATAAACAATAACCTCCATTTGGCGCGAAAATATTTTCGGATATTTGTCCGCGGACATCATATGATCCGAGATGCGAAGAGTTTCCGAGAGTGAAGCTCGAGAAAAACTGCGAGCTTCGAGGAAAAGATAATGTTCAAGAACAACTACACGAGCACACTTTTGTGCCAAATGGAGACTAAATTAAATGTTTTTATCATCCTTTTTTCACCTGCAATGCGGGTGTAAAACGTAAGCAAACAGCTTTCTGTTTGTTCGTTGGATGTTTACTTTTCAGTGTTCTGTGGTAGGACTTAATTAACAAACAAACATGTCGCTTGTTCTGTGACAATAGCTTAACGCTCTCTCATTTTATATTGAAATTTAATGAATGCTTTTATCGAAGTAGACGTATGCTTTGAAAACTGGGGAATATCACTTGGGGATATCCTCAGGTATTCTTAGCGTTAGCTCGGGCATATTCAATCACATGATGCGTTTATATCAATCGCGCGCGAGAAAAAATATCAGATGAATTTTAAAAATCAATGTACTTGACTTTAATATCAACTAAAAGAGAACTTTTTAAGGGAGATGGGGCTGAAACAGTTCTTCAAATGGACATGAGAGTGCAGTTTACCTTGAAACTTAGGGTGCCATTATCTTTTGTCATTGCAACTCGAATGGAAGCATCAACTTTTCCGAATGGTAATCCTTTAATATCCAGTGGGAATCCGGGAACCTCAATTTCCTCTCCATTTTTTACCCTGGCCGACCAATCAAATCCAAGCTTCGGAACTGACATGGTGACGTCAGCACTCATGGGATCATCCCATGTGTCAAAGTTCACAGTCACTGTGATATCCTCGCGACTGAAGGGAATTGAACACGTGATTTGGTCGCAGTTGTAAGACGTGGCGTTACATTTGATAGGAAGAGGAAGATTGGGCACCAGTTCGAGACGACATTCGTCTTGCCAACCTGCGAAAAAAAAAATCAGTTGATTGTGAATAATCAATGATAATCATTATTAAATATATGAAATTGTTTGAGAGCAAATAGGAAGAAGAGCATATGTGTTGCTTTTTTTTTTTTTAACTATTTCAGCTTCTTTTAGATTGGAAACAGGGAAACAGGGAAACAGGGAAACAGGGAAACAGGGAAACAGGGAAACAGGGAAACAGGGAAACAGGGAAACAGGGAAACAGGGAAACAGGGAAACAGGGAAACAGGGAAACAGGGAAACAGGGAAACAGGGAAACAGGGAAACAGGGAAACAGGGAAACAGGGAAACAGGGAAACAGGGAAACAGGGAAACAGGGAAACAGGGAAACAGGGAAACAGGGAAACAGGGAAACAGGGAAACAGGGAAACAGGGAAACAGGGAAACAGGGAAACAGGGAAACAGGGAAACAGGGAAACAGGGAAACAGGGAAACAGGGAAACAGGGAAACAGGGAAACAGGGAAACAGGGAAACAGGGAAACAGGGAAACAGGGAAACAGGGAAACAGGGAAACAGGGAAACAGGGAAACAAGGAATTAGGGAAACAAAGAATTATGGCCTTTCGAATTTTTTTTCCGCCGGCGTTTATATTAGAGACCTCGTTAAGCAAACAGCAACGAAGGTATGACAAAACAAAAAAATCTAATGGACAGAAAAATAGCTCTACTCGAGCGTTTAAGAACTTTGAGCCACCCTCTGCAAAACAACAAAAATTTCTCCTCTTCCCGTGAAACTTCTGTGGCAGTTGGAGTTCCTTCAGTGTTAATTAAATATATTTGGTAATAAAGTTAAGTGAAGTACAAGAACCCTACCTCGATATCGGCCCCGCAATAATTAAAATAAAACTACCCACTATAAGTAACAAGGTAACAATATCGATTCGTTTGACCAAAAAGGTATCCCGTTTACAACGTTTCATTTGCAGCAGACAGCAAAATTAAAACTACGATTTTTCCGTCCATAGCATTCGGTTGGTACTGAACCTAAATTATACTTTCATTTAATTTGCATCGATTAAAATTCTGCCCGTGAATGCATGTTTAAACGAACAACAACTTTTCTATATTGTATCACGTTTGATCGTTTCGATCATCATGTGATTTCAAACTGAAAAAAAAAATGTTCGTTTCATCAGAGAGGTATTTGCTTGCTGTAAGTCGCCTCAAATTGAATTGCCTAACGCTGCTGGCCTTGATCGAATATTAGAAATTCACCAATTTCCGTATGAACCGTTGAAATCAATTGTCGTTCATGTCTCCTAGTTTATCAGCCTGGTTCAGAAAGACGCCAAGTTCATCCAAGGATAATTGGTTACATGTACTCCAGATGAATAATTGCAGTATTTTGTAAATTTAGATTCTGATGAAGCTAGAGAAGCGACCGCGTCATCAATGAATTACAAGAAACGGAAAAATTGTCAAACAACGAAGCTTCGATTACAATCAATCAATGACGCAAAGGGACTTTTCAGACGCACTACCGAAATTTTTTACCGAGATCACCCAAATTTCCTTGGACTACTTATTAAAGAACACCTCACTAATAAAGCTCTTGATTATAACCTCAGCGTTTTTTCAACATTTTATAGCCTAAAAAAATTCAAACGTCAAAAGTGTGGCGCTGAACAAGATGTTATGGTCAATTCTCTTCTCCAGCCTTAATGTAAACACTGTGAATGCGAGTAAACTTGAAAGATAAAACGCACTTTTGCATCACACAGATGAATGAATACTGGTAAGGACATGAATTCATCTCCTACAATCGAAGACGAAACGATCTTTCCTTGCTCTGTGACTCCGAAATGATTCTCCTTCGAGTTATCAACACTAGCTACGTTGGTGCGATTCGTGATGGCAGAAGTAGTTATATAATCTTGAAGCGAATGAAAATCATATCACCTTGTTGAAGGTCTTACCTAATGTTGTCGATAAAAGACTAAACACCAACAGGGAGAGGAAAATCTTTGTCATCATCCTTTGGCCTATAGTTTAACTGGGGAACAATCGGATGTGTTCTTGTTTTTATAAAGATCTGCCCGCTCACTACGCTATTATGAAATTTAAATTGGAAATTTATTCAGTATGACGTTATAATCCCAGAGTCACGCGACCCTACGCCGCACCCAAAACCTTTTCTAAGAGACTAGAGAGGTAATCAACTTCTTCTTTTTCATGTGCAATGATTGATAGAATGATGAGAGAGTCTTCGTAACTTGCTTCCAAACGCTGATGAAGCAGTTTGCATCAAATGCCATTCTTCGAGTTCGTTGTTTTGGTGTGATTTTTTCATATTTTTCTTTATTCACATACATATATATATATTTTTAAAAATTTTTTTTTAATATTTTTGCTGCGGGAAAGATCGAGTCACGTCCTAAATACGACGTGTCCACAAAATCTCCGGAAGTGGCAAGGGCAAGTATATTTTTAAATTTTTATTTCTGCCCGTGACTTTGTTTATTTTGCATGTGAAGGTCTTGACAATATTGCGATAATTGAAAGGGGTGTTTAACTAAAAATAATAACAAAAAGTGAGTTTTGCGCGAAAGAGTTGTGGCAAAAGAGAAACTCGGAAAGGAAGGTAATTTAGATGTGATATGAAAGGCTGCGTTACTTAACAAAAGAGACTGTACAATATTTCGTATTCAAGATGTTATAATACGTAAAATTAGACGAAATGTATTTTTATTTTAGAGCGTTGCCTCGCTTCAACTTTATTTTAAAATCGAAATTTCGAGCCGTATGTCCGTAATCATTCTAATTTGATTTGTATGTGTTTTTCATTCTATCTGAGTCAGTCACACAAGAAAGGTCACAAAACTTATCTGCTTTGGGGTCAGAGGCTTAATATCGCACAGAGAGAGAGTGTCAATTAACAGATATTCTCCTGCGTATGGGGACTATTCATCATTTATCGCCTGAGTGGGGATGGAGGTGGAGGATTTTTATTGATTTTAATTGCCATTCATCAGCAGAGTATGAAAAGGAGACAATAAAAAATTGACCACTTATTAACTGCTAATGCAATGAATGGAATCATAATAATTTTACAGAGCCATATGGGGTGATCAGGTAAATTTTATCGTGACGAAACCTAAAATCCTCCACCGCCTGCCCCTCCTCCGTCCCCTCTCCTCCTCCCTCCCCTCTCTTCCCCCCTCCCCTCCCCCCTCTGTCCCCGCTTTCCAAGCGTCAAATAATGACCTTTTCAGACCCAGGAGATTACAAATTCTTGCCAATTCCTTACGGTATCTGTAACTGTTTTCCCAACATGCACTTCATTTTTTTTATTTAGAAAAGAAAAGCCAAAAAAATAACAATTTCCGCTAACAAAAGAAGCATTTGCAAACAAGAATTGGGATCTTTGTAACCACTTAGGACTGAGAACGAGTCTGGTCTGGCACTTGAGTAAACAGGTGTGTAAAGCATGCAAATGTCTTTTATTTGACGACATCACAATTCCAAGAAAAGAGATATACTTCCGGGAACACTGTGAAACCGGTTAAACCGGAAAATCAGTCCAGAATCTTTGCTTTTTCAAGCCGAACCGACGCTGAAGTTGAACGCAATAAAAAGAAGACTCTCCACACCATGGGTGCGTTTGGTAATGGTTTTCAACAACGTTCATGCATCCTTATTTTAAGCCAACTTATTTGCTCAGCATCAGGTATATTTTTAATTTCTTGTTCTGTTTTTATTTTCTAACTTTTTATCTTCTTTTCTTCTATTGTTTTTCCAATTTTTTTTTTGGTCATGCAATTGATAAACACTATTCATGAAAACGAAACACTCAAATGGTCTAAAAAATGAACGGCACTTCCCTGTGCTAAAATAATTTTTGGTGGGAATTGTTAGATATTTGTGGGATGTCGAAATAAATTATGGATTTATAATGAAGAATGTGATTTAGGAAAAATTTATCGTGTGTGATAAATCGTGCGGTTAAGATGTCGGAGATGGAGCGCTTCAAATGAGCGTCAATACTGCAGCAGCGCTCGACGCCTCCGCAACTCCTTAAGTTATCTCGGCCTGAGCCCAAAATTTTGCCTTTACGGACCTTTCGTGGCAGATGCTCAACCTTTGCCCGATAAAAATTGCCATGTCGGTTAAAAATAATTGTGAAATTTCGCTTAGAGAATCGAAACTTTACTATAATGATGCAAGGACATTCTTAGAAAAATAACTAACAAAACAAACGAACCTAAAGTTGCAATGCAAAAAAAAAGGAAGATTAAAAAACGAGGCTTTTGTTTTGTCCAAGAGATAATTCTCCTTGCCCAATGCAAAAAGATTCACCAAGGACTCCATGATAAACAAGCATCTCCCTGTAAATTAAATATTTATACAACCAGACAGATGTAAATTTCCAACGGAAAGCCAATGATTTGAATACCTGTGCAAGGGCAAACAGCGAGCAGAGCTGCTTGAAGAGTCAAATTCAGAAACCCGTACAAGATTTGACCAACTATGAAAGAAGATGTTAAAAATTATCAAGATACATCTGATAAAACCAAAATGCATTGGTAAGTTTGTTTCTTCAGTTAGGGATGTTATATGATGAAAACAATCTAACTTTTCAAATCTGTTTGCAAAGCGAAATGGAGCCTTACTTGTGGTTCCAATACACTCGATGATGGCTGCAGTATTAATGATGATTGCAACAAAGTCAGCTGCAAAATGAAGTTTGTCGACGAACCAATAACATACAAGTTGGAGGTATTTGTGTTCATAGATTTTGCAAGTTTCTTCATCAGTTTTGTTACTCATTGAAAGAAAAAGAGATATTGTGAGTGATCTGAAAGACCTTTAAATTAACCCCAAAATGATTGAAATAAAACTTGAGTGCCAAATCTATCTAGTTTCCCATTGTCACCGAATTAAATCTGATATTTTATCCTGCCCGCAAGGTCAACAGTTGTGATGACCCAGTCAGTGTAACAACTTCAATAGATGTACCTGATCTACGTATCTCTTGGTCTCATACTTACACCAGTGACGATACCGTAGAAGTCCCAGGATTCACCGCGTCGGTACCCGGTTCTTTATTGTCTGGCGGTGTGTACCTTCAAGTCTCTCTCACTCCGGACGGCGAAAGACTGCGTTTAACGGTCAGTGTTTTTCTAACCTCATATAAGACATTTTACGAGAAAACGCAATCGCAAGGGAGGAAATGCTCACCTGAGCTAATTTTACCACGTGAAATCTGTTAGTTTAGAGCTTCCAGGAAATGCATGAGACAGAGAACAAAATGAAAATAATATGAAAAGGACCTCTTCGAGGCAAAAGCCTAGCTATATATCCTGAGAAGTCCACTGATCTCGTGCGCAGTATTTGCGCTGTGTGTCCACACCTTGCGGCTACCCAACATAACTCTCTTCTCGACGTCGTTCTCGCGGATCTCTTTATCCGAGAGACACTGGGTGTCTGATATAAAGCAGAGAGCTAAGTGTACTTTTCAATATTTCAACAGGTAAAACTGTTGGCTGGAGGAAAGATCTTCGGTAAAGAAGTTTATCCTATTAAAGCGACAGTGTTGGAGGGGGGTCTACCGATTAAGACAGACGAATGTGGTAAGTCCTTAACTCTGAATCTCAACACTCATCCGATTACACTTTCTAGACCACGCTCATAGTTTCGAATTTTATACATTCTTCTATGTTGCAAAAATCAGTATGAAAATTTCTTTATTATATCCATTTTGAAATCACTGGTGATCCTTGGGGTCTGATTCGTTCTCAGCAGTGCGATTTATTCAGGAATCGCACCAATTTGTTCTCTAAATTCCACCTTTTTCCCAGCCAATGAGAAAGCATCACTAAAACCAACCAATCAGACTTCAAGGGCTGTTTGAAGTAACCAATCAAATTTCAGGAAAATAAAAAACAAAGAAGCCTTTGTGTTGCGAATTTTGTAAATTTTGCCATTAAAACTCTTCTTTTTTACAAAAAATTGCAATCTACAATTAAATAGATGTAATGTAGTAACAATTGGACATCGTTTCATGTAATTATGTTCTGAAATCACATTTGTGATTCAAATCGTGTACGATTTCAGACCAAAGTGCAGTCCACTTAGTTTATTTATTATTGTTTGTATTTTAATCGAGGTGTCTTCGGTTGGTGGCACAAGCTGAGTGACGTCACTAAGGCGTTAGTGATCGGTGGCTGGGTAATAATCATCATCTTGATGGTCTCAAGCTGTTGTTGTTGCTGCTGCTGTAATTGCTGTAACTGTCGTTCATCCGGTCAAAATACCGTTGTGGTGCGATCGGTCCCCGCGGTGGCACCTGCTGTCATGGCAACAACTTCAATGACCACCAACGTTACTATTCCAATGCAACCAATGGTGCACAGATTTTGAGTTGATTATTCAACGTGTTTAAATGTTTGTTTTATCAAAGTAATGGCCAGACGGCTGGCACAGCGATTTGACTAGTGTCTACATTAGATGAATAAGAGATTCTGCCGCTTTTAGCACAAAAGATAACAACTTTAATAAGCGGAAGCACCTGAACTTCTCGTCGCAATTTAGTTTTCTGCTGTCCGAGTCGAGGTAGTCTAGTACCCAGTCTTCACCTGCGCGTGATTATTAACCGCAACTGCTGAGTTAGAAAAACCCTATGTTCTTTTGAAACCTGAAAAGTGATTTAAGCCAGCAAAGTAAAATACTTTTTTTGTTTTTATGAAAATTTCTCGTCTATTGTTTCTGTTTCTGGGTTAGTCACCAGTCTTTCACTTCAAGCTCAATGTTCACTTCTCAAGGTGCGAGAGCATTTTTTCAGAATTGGGGTACCTCGTAAATTATGCTAAATTCATCGATGGCAGAAAATATGGCTGTCACACACGTTGTTACGCAAACTTGATCTGTGATTACCCGAGTAGTCCACATCATTCTGTTAAATATTCCTATATATAAGTTGCCGTTTTCAACGGTCCGCATCGCTCGATTCATTCGTTCAGTAAAGAGGATTACATTGATCACAATTTATGGCAGATATTATTGAGTTTTTTCAAAAGGAGCAACTGCCAAAGCAACCTTGTTCCTGGGGTCCTATCTCGGAGGAAAGGAGAGAACCCTGGGAACGCAGTTGTTGCCATAACACGAACAATCCCCAGAGACTGGAACCTTGCTTCTAGAAACAACGCCCAAACTAACCGGTCTCACAAAAGCCCGTCTGACCAAAGCCTGACTAACTGTCACGGCAAATTAGACAAACATTTTACACCGAAGCTCTACGTTTGCTGAATTCTTCATGGTATAAAATGACTGTGCTTAGAAACGTTCTTGTCAACATTTTTCTCGTTGCTCTTTTCCTCAACTGCAGGTAGGTGTTTGATTTGTTGACCAATCTTTAGCCGCTCAAAACTACGTCTGTTGTTTACGTCTTCGACTAGAAACAGTCGGTTCTTTAATCTACCAGAAAACTAAAGAGCTTATCTGTTTCCGAGTCGAGTCGCTATTCTTTAACTGCAGTCGAAGATAAGCTGCGAGTTTTATACCGAAACCTCCTAAACGAAAGTTAATTTTCACTTTGAATACGCCGCCGCGGAGATAGATCTTCAATCTTTCCGAAACATATTGTCATGCTAATATAATTGTCAGTATTTTGTGACCAAAGCAGGCGAATAAAATAACATTCACTTTCACCAATTACTATCACTATTTCTGTATTTCCGTCAAGAGGAACAATTTCAGTTTTCTGTATTCTTTACCCGCATTCTAAGAATTACGACACTTGACCTTCACCCGATTCTCGGAATCGATGCGACATAGAACTGAGATATGACCGCATGCCACATTAAATCTTCGTCTCTATAAGAGTAACAACAGCAGAAATAAAAAGTATTTTTAAAGCGTTTGTTAGTTGGTTCAGTATGATTCACCGTAGTTAATCGGCTCTGAGCCGAACGATTTTTTCAGAAAATTTCCTGAAGTCTTACCAAAGTTTTAGCCGAAAAAGCGTTTCGCGTTATGGCATTTTCTCAGAAGAGAAGTACCTCATGAATTATGCGCAACTCGTCAATCACAGAAAATATGGTTGTCACGTACGTTCTTACGCAGACTTGTTCTGTGCTTACCTAAGTAGCCTACATTATTCTGTTAAATATTCTTACATATAAGTTTCCATTTTTGTCTCACTAGTTTAGTTTAGAAGATCGGTACCCGTTTGTCTAAGTTTTATCCCGTAGAATTCTTTATATTTCCTTTTTTAAATTTCTTTTACGTGGCAGTGGTTTTTCCGCTACCATGTGACCTTGGGAGTTTACCTCGATTCAATGTTTGATGTTATCTTGAAGAAAGAAAATGTTGAAGATATGAAATCCTACATTTTTTTACGTGGGGGGTGAGGGTGGGTTCCAGCGTAATGGGAAATGCGTGGACGAAGTGACCCATAACCTACATCCTGATATAGGCTTGAACACCGATCATCAAAAATCTTCCATACTCTTTTCCAGATCACTGCGTCGTAGTATTTCCTTCCATTCCAACAACCCGATGAAACAATCTGAAAAAATGAAGACCGTACAAATAGTTTCCGTTCGTTTAAGGGAAAATCTCTTTGGCAATATTAATACTACATATTAGCGATTTTTAGTTATTGACATTTTTGTTTTAATGTTTACGACAAAGCGAAGGTGATCTTATACAGTGATCTCGGCATTACACTCCATAATGGATGCAGCATCAGCGAAGATCGTGGTACAATCACGTGCAACATGACGTTTGTCGATCATCCGATAACAATGGATTTGAAGGTGATTGCCTGCTTTAGATTTGCGATTTTCGTCTTTGCTTTGTTTTGAATTCATTCTCTGCAGAAACTGGCCAGTGGCACTTAATTGAGACTTCTCACGCACCTGTTTATACTCAATACAAGCCGTTTATACCCATAAACAGGTGCTCGATTAAACAAATCGACAGGTTTTCTGCGTGGTCTCTACTTTTATCGACAACGATGTTCGTAATTAAAGTGGTCAAAATGTTGTAACAAATTTTTACCACTGCGATGACGAACTTCATTGTCGACAAGAGTATTGACCATGCACTGTCGATTTGTTTTTTACCACAATATCGACGTCAAATAAAAAATTCTTTTAGTGCGTGACCATATTTGAGAGTTGAGAAAGGTATTGCGCGACACGCTGACACGAGCGGCGTTGTCTGTCTGTCTGTCGACACTGACGGCAAATTGGCCGATAAGATTGCAACATTACTGCCAATTGTGGTAAAAAATCAGATGATCAGTCTACGAAGTAACTAAAAGAACTACAAACAAAAAATACACACGATCAGGGAATGAGTTCCTGACACGACAGAGGAAGAACAACAAGAACGAAGGCAATGGTTAATTAACAGTCTTTCCTCCTTTATAAATAAACTAAACATGATCTTATCGCCCGTTAGGTCAATAGGTATGATGACCCAATCAGTATAACAGCCTCAATGGACGTACCTGATCTGCAAATCTCATGGTTACATACTTTCTCCTTCAGCGACACCCAGGAAGTCTCCGGTCGTAACTCATCGGGTGTCTATGTTCAAGTGCAACTCACTCAAAAGAGCAATAACCTCCGTTTAAATGTAAGTGCTCGTTGAGGGGTCATCATGAACGGTAATAGAGTGTAGCCAATCGGAGAAGCATATTTCGCCTATAATGAACCCTTAAAATTACTTTAAATTTTAATTACTGACGACTATACGCTTTACTTATATTTATACCCGCCCCAGTTTTACAGGAAGTTGAGAATAAAAAGTATTTAGATAGTTTTCTTTCGATCCCAAAAGTTACAGAAATCTTAACCTGGGTAAATTCACTATTTTGCTAAGGCAAACGCCTACATAAGCTGCTTCCGAACCCTCTCCCAGAAACTCAATTCTACCGGGTCGAGTTTCGTCATTTATTGATCATAAATAGAGCGGGTGAAAACTGAGAATGAGTTTCGTGCAATATTCTCACGCTGTGCAACTGTACAACACGTGTTACCGCCAGAAGTAACACTATTCTTGCCTCTTAGAGCCGCTGATTTTATAGTTTTTACCTTCAATAGGTAAAGCTGTTAGCCAGGGGTAAGACCTCTGGTCAAGATCTTCATCCTACAGAAATGACCGTTATAGAGGGAAACTTTCTGTTTAAGTCAGACGAACGAGGTAAGTTGTTATAAGTCCTTCAGAAGCCCCGCCACAATCTGTTCCTGGGAAAAACCATACCTAGGTTTTTTATGTTTTATATGAAGTTATCCCACATTTTAAGAACCTACCTTGAAATATTAAAACAATTTACTACACATTTGAAAATTCAGAGCCACTGAATTTGCGAGTTAAATTTTACTCTCAGTGGTAATCGACTTTGCTTTTCTCCTATGAAAGTTTCACACGGGGCCACCGATGACTGGATCAGAATATCCCGTATTTATAGCCTTCATGACCTTGAGGAATGTATTATGGATAATTCGGTGTTAACTGGGTAGATAGTCAAGATTATCGATATTGGAGACACTTTTTACTCTTTGTGGTTGACTCCGTCGAAAGAAATCCATTTGCCATTAAAAAAAATTCAGAAAATCGACCATCAAGGGGAAAACACTATGAGAAATCCGTAACCTCATCACTGTGAGGAATCAGTAATTATATATTATCCGGGGGGTTAGGGCTCGGAGGATTTTATTTGTGTCACCATAACATTTAACTCGTAAGGCTCCGTACTGAACATCTTTCTGACCTCCCCACTCCATTGGCAGTCAACAGGTGGTCAATTTTCTAAAGTTCCCCCTTTATACTCTGTTTATGACGACTGATATCCTCTCCGTTCCCCCCTGAAAACCACGTAATCCCCCAGAATCCTGCACTTGTTCCCCTTCACCCCCCCCCCCCTCCCGGGAGATGGAAAATGAGTGGTTTTTCAAATAGGAGAAATTGACGAAATAACTGCTCAGAAAACTTGATAATGACAGGAAAACAAAAAACAAAAAAACAAAAAAAAAACGTGGAGATGAGTCTGCCTCAAACGGTCTCTTACTGTGTCTCGGTTTTTGTCGCAGGCAACTTCGAATGGTGGCATAAACTGACCGATACTGAAAAAGGGGCTGTAATTGGTGGCCCTCTCTTCGTCATTTTGTTTATTATTTCAATCAGCTGCTGTTGCTGCTGCAAGCGATCCAATTGTTGCAGCTGCCGCTGCCGCTGTCGGTGAGGCTACAGTTGTGACATCAGCAGTTGATGCCTATCCGGCGAAAGAACCATTGAGTGTAGTTTGTTGAAGGCATGAAAACTAACAATAAATAAATCTTATAGTCTCGGTCCTCTACTTAAGTTATTCCTTGAACGACTTCTTCTGATATCTTTCCTCTGACTCACTCAAACGGTTTAAGGTCGGTTCAGGTATCAAAAGTTCAGTTTGAGGAGTAATAGCGTAGTTTTATTAAAATGATTATCAATCAATGGTGAATCGCTGTCATGATTTACGACTGTTGTTGGATTTTTTCCTCTTTCCTGCGGGAATCACCAGCGGAATTCTGCTGAAAGTTCGACGATAATTGGAGACTGTTCATTCATTATTTGTCGTCAGGGGAGTAGGGCGGGGAGGATTTCGGTTAGTTCATGATAAAATTTACCCAATCCCCCCATAGGCCCTTAAGGTTTTGCAGTATGCTAATGATCTTTCTTCATTGGCAGTCAATTCTCAATAGTTCCCCTATAAGTTCTGTTAGAGACAACCAAGAGACTAAAATCTCTTGAGACAAGACAACTGATTCCCACCCCACTCTCCCCGAAAATCATGTGATTCCCCAAAATGCTTCTAACCCCCTCCCCCCGGGCAATAAATAATGAGTGGTCTTTTCGGTAGATAACCATTTATAGCTGATGTTAATGAACTGGCAAAGGAGTAACTGCCATAGCAACCTGGTTCCCAGGTTCCTCTCTTGAGGAGGAGAAAGGACCTTGGGAACGAGGATGCTGCCATAGTATTATCATAACCGGAAGTAAGGCTTTGCATTACGACACAATTCCGAGAAAAGGGATTAAGCTTCCGGGAACACTAACCAAACAAGTCGAATGAAAATTCTGAAGTTACTTTTAATAATACAATTTAAAGGTAGATGAACACTGTATATCAAATTGTTACATTTGCTAAATTCTTCTCTGTACAAAACGGTTGCACATGGAACTGTTTTGGCCCAAATTTTTCTCGTTCTTCTTTTCATCCGGCCGGCTTCTTCGAATGAAGAGGAAATTTTTTTATGCGCAGGTAGCTATTGGGTTTTTGTCGAGGAAAATGCTGTGAAATTCGACGAATTAGAAGAACAATTTTACTTTTGGAAGTTTTTTAAATTGCAGCCAAGGAAAATAAATGTGTTCGAAACATTACCTACTGTCTTTTTCTGTGAGAGTAATCTACAGCCCGTACCCGATTGTGAGCGACATTATCGCGCGGGTTATGGAAGTATACAGTTCTCCCACAATCAGGCAGAAGTCGATCTTGGCACGATGCCTTTGTATTCCCAAATTCCGAGAAACACAACCTCGCTTCTACGAGCAATAAAAAACCGGTCCTACTGGAAAATACCAGAATTGCTGTCAATCAAACTGTCGCTAAGCCGAAGCGTGGGTACCGAAAAGACACGCCATTCAGAAACATTGAGGCTTTCTATCTCTTCGTCGTTCAAAATGATTGCGTCTGGAACTATTCTGACCAAAGGTTTTCTTATTCTTCTTTTCAGTCAGCTGATTTTCACAACTGCAGGTAATTATTCAATGTTCAATGTGATCTTTTTTTTTGGTCGTTTATATGTTTACTGTGGAAGCTCTGATATATTTCTCTTCTTCAATGATAAAAAGTGATTGATTCTCAATTTGGAGGAAAATTTGAATGAAATTGTGTAATTAGCGAGGGGCCAAACAAGTCGAATAAGGTGGGAAAAGCCACGAGATCAGTGTTATTATGTATTTTAATAACAGCACATTTCGTGGAAACGCCAACGCTGAATCTTTTCGAAAGTTGAAGTCTTATAAATCAGAAGGTCTATAGCTGGTTACAGTTACGTATGTAGAGTCTTAATTTGATAGAAGACCAAATGAAAACAGGGAAAATATTCCTAACGCAAAACTTAACGTCAGTTCAAAGTCCTGTGTTAGGGGCGAAACATCTGTGGTCGGGTCAGCCATTATTATTTATTGACCAGTATTTTTTTTAACTTATCGAGAAACGTTTGCGCATGAAAACACATAATTTTCATTCCATTAAACGTAGAAACCTTCAAAGCAGAGGGTCAACTTGTAGATATTTCGAATTCAATCGAGGATAATTGACACAATTCCGCAAACTCCTAACGAATTCGAAGAATTTCAAGAGTGTTCTAATTCTCGGAATTGATGCGTCATATCGGTCTGACGGCATACATGCATGCTTCTTGATAGAATGTATTCCTCAAAACTGTTATCCCCAAATAAAGGAATGGCCGTCCAAACTATTCTCTGTATAGATTAAACTTCATTTTTAATCGTTCGAGTGACTCGTTAGAAAACTAGAGCGGGATTAGAAAAGAACAGAGCGAGAATATTAATTATGCACGTTGCCGATCAGGGTTCGCCGACCGAATCGTCGTTGAACACAGTCTAGAAAGAACGGTCTTTTCCAGATCCATATTGCGCGACAAAGAAGTTTTGAGAAATGAAAAGCAAAATTAATTTTATCGCCAAATTTTTAAGTACCTGCATTATACATGAAACCCTACAGAGGTAAGATAAATAAAATGAGAAAGATTTGAAAGGAAATAGATCGACGTCAGTAGACTTAATCTAACTTTTCTACCCACCACTGTGACCATTCATTGGAATTCAGCACTATATTGCGACACTACAATCAAGCGAATTTATTGAGGACCGCAAATCACTAATGTTTTGTCGATATTAGGAGTAGAAACCTTATATAATATCATTCAAAAGTTAATTGGTGCGACCGTCTCAGTTTCCTTGTGACCTAGAACAAACTAGAGATTACATCCGTTGAACTCGAATACTGGTCTTCGTAAACCGATTGTTTTGAAAAAGTGCTTGGCGGAATAGTAAAACAACCACTTATTTCAAAGCTTTTTCAAATCATCTTGATCACATCGGAACATTTCATTCTTTTGCATATTAGTCGCGTTAGTTTGTTTGCAGCGCTTAGTACCAGGATGTATTAGCGTTAGCGAAAATTTTTTTGCACAAACCCTCTAGTCGGTCGTAACTGATCAATGAATTGATGTTGCCTGCCCGGACTGCATCGTAAAAGATAAGCGATCATAAAATACCTAATGTATCATGAATTTTTCATTGTTTGTTAATTGTCATTCCCTGTCTGATGATTTAAACTCTGAATAAATTTAATTTTACCTCAGAAGACCTTGCACATCGAAGAAATCGCTGCAGTTGCAATGATAAAATCTATATGTCATCCGTAATATGTTTCTTGACAAAAATGCGACGGGAAAAAATCTGATTTTTAGAAAACTGAATTTTAGTATATTCCTGAAGACCTTTGTAATAATGTTATAGGTATCCCGGAGTCACAATCACAAGTTTTCTTTCTGTAAACACAACTGTTTTAACTCCTAAGAAAAACACTCCCTCAAAAGCAACATGCATGACTGCACTTATGTGCAGTGTCAATCAAAACTCGACTACATTCAGGCCCAGTCTCCGTCATACGTATTGATTTAGAATAGAAGGAAGAGTTAGTTTGTGAGTAGGTTGGCATGGGTTAGCGAATTAAAAAAGGTTAATAACGAAACAAAAAGGGATCCAGCGGTTGGTTTACAGTAAAAGTTAGAAAGGGAATGAAAACTCATAACCTTTTTGAGACAATCAGTACAATCTATAGTCTTATATAGCTTCAGAAAGGAGTTTTGCTTAATAGAAATATTATTATTTTTAGCTGACTTCTCAGATCAGAACAGCGACAGTGATTGGGATGACCAAACCATTCAGGGTAGCGATTCCTGTGGCACCTCCACACTTGATGATGGTTGCAGCATGAGTGATGATTGCAGCACAATCACGTGCAAAACAAATTTCGTCGAAAAGCCGATCACACTGAAGTTAAAGGTAAGTTTGCGCTTCCCTTACAAACGAAACGTCATTAAAAAGATCTAGAATTTCTGCTGTTAAGTAATTCTTTATTGGAAAGCTAAATTAGCAACTTAATCTACGACAAACAATTCGTGTTTGTTTGTTTTTTTTTCCACTTGCTCATCTGTTTTTTTCCACTTGCTCATCTGTTTTTTTAAGTTGATGAGTTGAGATCCTGTTTTCATCCCAGTCCCTCTCGCGAGAGTATTCCGAAGGGAATTGATGTAAGCCAAACTCTAACAGGAAAAGTAATGCGTGCCGTTACAAAAAAAAAAGGCAAAACGGCAAATACCATGTGAAACAGATTGAGACAATTAGTAATTTATCAGGGTGAAAGTCAGATAAATGAAAAAGCACGAAAAAAAGCTGAATTCGCGGTGAGAAATCGAACCTCAGACACAACAAATTGGCTCTTTGATGCTCTGCTTTAACCCTTAATAGTGACAAGTATATAATTTCTCCTCACAATATCACCCCTGAATCACACATGAAGGTCATGAGAATAAAAAAATGATCACCGACTTAAGCAGCTCTTGATTATTAAACAAATTCCCCTTTCAGCACCCTAGAAAATATATAGGGATCAGTAAGGAGAGTATGCATACTGATGTTAGGGTGTAAATGGTTAAGCAACAGAGAACTCGTTGGTGAACCACACCAATGTGAAGTTCAAATTTAACAAGCGTCTTTCTATAACTTCAGGGGAAGCGACTGACAACTTTCTTTCTCTAACGGCCCCAATCGACCCGCTTTGATCTGAAAATCACGAAAAAGCGCAAAATTAACTTATTTAACTGCCCATTAGGTCAACAAGTGCGATGACCCAATCAGTGTAACAGCCTCAATGGATGTACCTGATCTATATATCTCCTGGTCTCATACTTACACCAGTGACGACATCATAAAAGTCCCAGGATTCACTGCGTCGGTACCAGTTCTCCCAATTTCCGCTGGTGTGTACGTTCAAGTCTCTCTCACTCCAAACGGCGATGAATTGAAACTTACGGTCAGTACTGGATTGACGATATCATGGTGACTGACATGAGACAATTTATTCCCAGTCTAAGTTCTGCAACTTTCATCCTAGCCCTTTGATCTAAGAGTGACTAGCGTCTAATTTCTCCTCACAATATCACGACTGAATCACACATTTTGGGGCAAGAGAGGTTAATTTGGTAAATGTAAAGAATCTAACAATTGTTGTTTCTATTTGCAGGTGAAGCTCCTCGCTGGGGGCCAGGTTGGGGATGAAGGAGTTTATCCTGTGAAACTACCTGTGATAGACGGTAACCTGCCCATTAACACCAACGCCTGCGGTAAGTGATGATGTATGTAAACTGTCAAGAGCATTCCCAACAAATGGATTTCTTTCACCACTCGATAGGACACTTTCGACAAGTGTTAAACCTTTCTTGTTATTCAGTAATAATTGTTATTCAGTGAAAGGGCAAGGGAATCTCGTGAATGGCCTGGTTGATTTAAAAGGGAGGAGGACGGGCGTTCATTGGGGGCCTGGGAGAGCAAGAGGTGGGAGCCAAAGAGAATAGGGGATGGTGCCGTGGACAATAAGGGGGGTGCTCAGGGGAAGCCCGGGAGAAGAGGTGATGGCAATCCGCCTCAAGAATCGGGTACGGAAGGAGACAGAAGGAAGAAGGAAATAAAAACAAATGCGGGCAATCGTCATCATTAATCTACAATGCCTGTTATTAGAGGTGGGGGGGGGGGGGGAATGGGGGGAAGACAGGAGTTAAAGATGGACGAAGGGTAGGGTGCGAGGAGCGGAAGATTCTTGCCTCACCTTCCCCTTACCCATTTCTTGTGTCTGATCAAAGCTGAACGTGTATTATCTTCCTCTGGTTCAGGTATTCTCGCCTTGTGGTACAATATGAACGATATGGAAAGAGGAGCTGTGGTCGGAGGCTCCATTCTTGTACTCATCATCCTCATCTCTACCTGTTGCTGCTGCTGCGGCTGCTGCGGCTGTTGCAAACCTGCTCGGCCCAATCATGGAACCGTGTTTATCCAGCCTCCTGTTAGTGTGGGGCCTCCTGTCATGGCAACCAGTACTAAGACTACTGTCCCCATGCAACCGTTTGTTAACGAGGCTTAAGTCTTTGCCGTCTTCACTGTGCATGCTTTGAAAACGTGACCACCTTTTCAGATAAAAACTAAAATTGTGTGTGAATTTTTGCCTAGCAGTTAAAAAGGATCATACAGAAGGGGTGGGGGGTGGGGAGAGGAAACAAGGGAAGGGGTTACTCAACATTCAAGTTTCAATTTTTCCTCTTTAAACAAAGAAGAATTCCTAATCATATTCTTCCAAACAAGGCCCCTTAGCAGGGTGATAACATATCGTTCATTTCATTTCTCTCTTATTTTTTTTGAATGTTCTATTATTTAGCAAAGGCTACACGATCGTAATTTAGCAGGCAGGTCAGTTTTGAAACCAGTGATGTCCATTCTAAGGAATCATAATCGAACATATCTTAGCGTTTTCATGGAGTTCGTGAAGAGGTCATCTCAGTTTCCGAGATATACTGTTCATGCCATGAAGTATAGAAATTTAATGAGTTTTTCCGCATGTGGATTTTGCAGATAGTCCTCAATTCACAAAGAATTTAAAAACCTCCTGAAATAGAATCCCGCGAACCAAGACGCAAAACCTTACTTCCGTAAGTCCATTAAAGAACTTTCAGTAGTTTTTAAGTAGCTAGTATTGCATTTTAGGGTTTTTTTTTAATGTTTTGACCCAATAGAGTGTGCCGTAACTGAAGTTGTAAAGGATGATGGTTCTTTTACTTCTAATTAACTAATTTTTTGTGAACTTGAGAGGAAATTTGCAAAAAGGGTTTCCGTCCCGCAAACTTTTTTATCCCATAAAATAGGATGCCGATCAGCGCAAGTCAACGGAGTCGATTTTTTTGTGTAATTATGGAGTTGCGCTTGCAGAATATCTAATAGAGAGGTCATGAAGTTCTTTACATTTTGTTTGATGTTTTTCCTAAGTAAAAATCTTCTCCCATGAATTTTGCTTTTCATGATAATACTTTGTATATTGATTAAAATTGTTAGAATTAGTCATGGGTGACTATATTTGATACAGGGAATTTTTTCACAGATCACAAGTATTTCAACACATATCAGATTGTGCGCGCAGTTTTGTTATATATTTCCTTTTATTGCTCTTACGTCACCACGTGCAGGAGACCTCAGCTTATGGTTATTATTAGCATTTGATAGGCAGGCTGTTTACATATCAATGATCATTAATGGTTACTAATTTGTTGATTGTCACTAGTCTAGTTATTTCTACAAATAAATGATACTCACATTTTGACTTATGGATATTTATAAGAAACGAAATAATCCTAAAGGATGAACTGCAGTTGAGACAATTGCAGAAAAAGCTGAGACGAAAAGATCAGGCTATAATAGGATTGGAACCCATGCCCTTTAGATACTTGTTTGGCATCACCATCAATCGTCTCTGGGAGGCATGGATTCAAATTCTCTGGAAGCCTAAAGTTCTTAGGATTCTTTTCTAGAATTTTTTCAGATTGCAGCTCATTATATTTTCAATCTAACGTTCCCAACTTTCACGAGAAATCTCGATATTCTCTTGTGAGATATGAAATGGCTACTAAAATTTTTCTGGTCCTTTCTGAAGATTACTACTCTAGACACGATTTAGTTTTGATTCACCAAAATCATCCTGAGATCATCTCTGTAGATGTAAGCTGCTCCAGTAGGGAACTGGGGCGGTGAAGGTAAAGTAGCCAGGTAGCGGGCGTGCTGCACACGTAAGCTTCGGTTGTGGCACCTGTAGCATGCGTAGGTCAACAAAAGGACTCCTAGCATACCGGTTCCTCCAATCACCGTGTAGATTACCGGTGATAATGTGTGGCTGAGAGTATCAACGTCATCGGGCAAACAGAACTCGTCAGACCAGTTGCCACTGGCAGCTCTTTCATTTGACACTTGGCCACTGCTTGATGTAAATTCTGTTAACACGAAATTGCAAAGAGTATCTCGACAGAATACAAGAATTGGAAGTTTTTCATCATCCTGACGGTTTAATTTTAAATAACTTGAAAAAAAAAAAAAAAAAAAAAAACCAACAGTGACAAAATATAAAATGTATCGTCATCAACCTTCCTACCACGAATGTGTAATGGCTGGGTAAGCTCGAGTCTCCTAAAAGACTGGGCACTATTTAACAGTAGCTCCCTCCAACGAGGCCCTTAAGTAAGTTACCGCTTAAAGCGATAAGCGTAGGACCAAATTTGTATTCAGCGGATATCTACTCAAGAGGGGAGAAGCAGTCGGTGGCCTGAAGTTTTCGCCTATGCGCAGATGTAATGGCGAAGAAAAGTGTATTTACAGGCTGTCACAACTAACTTTTCTGCCAGGAGTTATAAAAAACCACTCGTCAAAAGTCGTACGGTTTTTGAACGAAGCTCAAGACGAAGTGGTAAATTGACCCAGAGCAAATTGTTTTTAAGTGAAATCGAATGCTGCTTTATTCTTCAGTTAAAAGCAAATCAAGTTTGTTGTTCTGTTTAGACAGAGAGAGGCAACATGATGCAAAAAGCTTTATTTTCCAGCTAGAATTTTCCAAACTCTGTAAGACGCGCTTCCGCTTATCTTCACCAAAGTTGACGAATAAAAAGCAACACAGAATAGAGTAAACTCATTCTATACTCTCTTCTCTGTTAAAGTTAAAGCTATTTATCAGTGTTCTGAACCTAAAGTCATCAGCATTTGAACATTTTCTGTATCGTTATGGCGATTTTTAGAAGATAAAAATATTTCATATTTTACTCACCTTCTCCCGCAGATTCATTGACGAACAGAAGGGTAAGGCCAAAAACAAGCCTGACAATAACTATCCCAACTGCGAGAATTACCGATTTTCTCGCTAACATACTCCTTATAATGAACTTAACAAGACTCTTTCCTTGGAGATGAAGAAAAATTGTGACAAAATTAGATAAACGTCTTCTTCGAATCAATAACTCTCCCAAAAGATATTTTAAGTGCTGTTTTATTATCACTTGATTGTCATCTCGCTAAAATGTTCGGGTAAGTTTTCTGTTTGCTTTGTTTTAAAATAATGAAGTTCGCTGAAATCTTAGACTGGCGTTGTTGCAGCTGGTTACATAATGTTCACTGCACTCAAAAATCGGTTCGAGATTGATTGGCGCACCGTCCAAGCAAAAAAAAAAAAATAATAATAAAAAAAAAACTTAACGAATTTTAACCATGTCCGGTTGTGTTAGATTTTAAAGTCAGTTAGCATTTCGCAATGCCATTAGTAGGAAAATCATTTAATGCGCAAAAAATGGAGCAGGCACATGCGTAGGATGCGTTCCAGTTTACTTTGCGAACGTCATATTTCGCGCGCTTTTCCGCTCGTTTTCTCTGACTGAGAGCCTAGAACAGGCTACTTGAACACCAGCTCGCGAACATCTTATCGAGGATAAATGAATCCCATGGGCGTAACTATGAATGACAATCCCCCCTTCTTTCAAGTATATAAACCTCGTAATTTTCTTTCAATTAAAAAAACTTTGTAATTAGGCTTGACATCTCTTTTAGCGCCAGATACTTCATTTCCTGTTCCTTCTCGCTGCGAGAACACGAGCCCGCTAGTACACAGGGAAAGGCAGCGGTCTGAGCCATTTCATGAAATCCGTCAATGTGCCCCACCCCCACCCCTTTAAAAATACTACACTCTCAGAAATAGCCAGCTGGGGCTTCTCTTTGGAACTCCACTAATTTCGTTTTTTTGCCTCTCTTCCTATACCAATATTGTAAATAACCAGTTTGTAACACAGTAGTTATGTAAACAAACTTTGAAAAGGACTGCGAAGGCAGCAAATGTCTCAACCAATGTGTTTGGGATTAAACTATGAGCAGTGGCTCCTTTTTAGTAAAGTCCATCCCACGAGTCAAACGAAATCAGTGGGAAAATGATTGAAGTTGGCATGCTGCACAGAACTCTGGGAGTGAGGTACACAAGAAGCAGGCCTTACTGATATCTTTCGTTTAACTCGCATGAAAGACTTCACCAAAGAGGAAGAACTGCATGTAGTCCAGTCTAGGACTGTAGCTACACTCCTTGCAATCTAATTTTGGACCTCAGAAGGGCAACAAGGAACCAACAGTGGCTTGACACAATGAAGACTTCTTTGTCTTTTTTGACTCCATAGACAGGACTCTGACAGTAATCTCAGGGAGGAATGGTATAGTGGTATAGTACATGCTTCCCTAACACCACGGTTAACTTTGGACCTTGGCAGTACAAGCCTGTCCTTACAAGAGATTGACAGTATTTTATGATAAGAGAAAAATCCTTTGTAAACCAAGCTTCAGCATCTTATTTCACCTTACAGAACCACTACTGAATCACACATTAAGGTCATGAAAGCTCTGGATTGTTCAACAAATTCTCCTTGTCAGCACCTTGGGAAATGCATAGAGAACAGTATGGAGTATACTTACATTGATGCTAGGACATAAAGGGTTAATCTGGAATCCTCTGTGAGGCTTTGAACTCACCCATGGGTCCTTGTACTTGCACAAACTGCTTTTGTGACCAGAGTTCTTCAGCCTTTACTCCCTAACATCAGTATACATATTCTCCATACTACTCTCTAGACATTTCCTAAGGTTCTGATGAGGAGAATTTGTTCAACAATCAAGAGCTTCTTTAGTTGGTGATCATCTCCTTCATTCTCATGACCTTAATGTTTGATTTATGAGTAATTTTGTAAGGAGAAATTAGATGTAAGTCACTCTTAGGGGTTAAGGGATCAAGCACTTATTTGACATTCTTCATCTGGGCCATTGCTATCTTGAGATTGGAAGGAAAAATTACATTCTAAAAGTCATATAAAATTGAAAAAAACACCCTTGAAAGATGATGGAAGTGTCCAATTACCCATATTTGAGGCAGATACATCACTTCATCAAAATGTTTTCATGACAGTCCTGTTGGCTTCTGTACACCACATAACATTTGACTCCCTTCAGAGTTACATTTTCCATGCAGACCATTTCAGAGCTCAATGCATTTCTCCAAACCAGTTCACTCCTTCAAGCCTTTTCATTCTTCACAATGGTGAATCATTTTTCTTCTGCATAAAATTCTTGCATGGACTTTCTTCTTCTTCTTGACTCTTCCAAGTTTTTTCTTCGTCTTCTCAAATCCTGTTAGGAAAAATTTTTTTTCGGTTGAAAAAACTCCAGTCGTACATAAGGTTAATTCACAAACATACTAACACTTTAACTCCCATAAGTGACCAAGACAGAATTTCTCCTTACAATATCAATACAGTATCAAGCAGACAGGTGATGAGAATAGAGAAGAATATCAGTTAGGGGATTATAAGTTGATCCAATACCAAATTCTACAAACTAACATCACAAGAACTGTATGGGAGATAGTAAGGAGAAGTTCTGATGAGATCTTGGGAGTGAAAGGGTTAAGGTAACAGAGTAACTACACACTACAGGGGCACTTTTACAGGAGCATATATCTAAATGCTCATTTGGGTCAGCAATCAGGGATTAGGAAGGCCGTGCGCCATGCGCGTATGGCGCATAAAGCTACGAAATGGCCCATTATAAAAATACTTACCGGGCCTGTGATGCGCCCTGACCGCACAAAGCTAGTGAAATATAAACTATTTTGTGAAGGGATTTTAATTTGTAAAAGTTTCACTTTGGTGAGACATAAACAAGCGAAAAACTACGGTGCCTTCGCTCGTTTGATCACGCTCGCTTCATTCTTGTTCCCAGATCCTGAACTCAGACTTTGCATGCAAATGAGGCTATTGCTTGGAGTTCCATGTACATGTGCTTTCGTTTTCGAGCAGAGTTTGAGCGTTTTCGTCGCTTTGAATGTATTTGCATCGATTAGCCTCATGCCTCCGAAAAAAATCTTGAGATTGGACAGCTCGCAGAGAACGTTGTCTACATTTTCCAACACAACAGCGAACTTTTTCTGCCCAGAATCTTATCTTGACCAAACTGAGGAATAGGCTTGCCCCTGAAATCAGTGATAAACTACTACGGATCAGGATCCATGGCAAGGGCCTGAAAGAACATGATTTTAGCAAGACTATTGTCATTTGGCACCAACAAAAAAAGAGATTTCTTAATGCTGGTCATTCTGTTAGTCACAAACTAACAACAGGAGTCTAAAATTAAAATGAGTAACACAGGCACCAAAATAGAGAAACACTGTAAAAACTGACCAGTTACAATAACCTTTTCAAAAGGCTATAGCTTATTGAAATGGTTGGTTTAACCTAAACTTAATGGTTTAAAATCTGTAACCTATTTGTTATTGGCAAAACGAACAAGCATTTACTGTTATTGAACTTATTCTGACCTTAAAATATGGTTATAACAATAATGGTCAAAACAAATAATTTTTTGTTGTCAAAAACAAACTAATTAAAAAACATAACTGATGTCAGAAACTATTATGTTTCATTTGGTTAGTGTCAGGTTAGTGCAGCTTTTATAGAAGACCACTGTCAATTACTGAACTGCCGAATGGTTGATAGCAATTTATCATCACCGTTTTGTTCTGGTGGTCACACGACATTTCAAAAACCTTGAAGATCACTTGAAGTTAATATAGTGGATGGTTATTCATGGCAACGGTTTTTCATGCCTAAAACCATGTCTCTGTATAGGTATAAACTGTAATACACAAGCAATAAACCTTTGTTAAAATTCTTACTGGCCCATTTATTTACCCTAATGGCCCAAACGTTTTATAAATGGCCCATAACTTTCCAATGAAAGGGGCCATAGGCTCATTTGCCTGTTAAACCTTCCTAATCCCTGAGCAATAGATGAAAAAAAAAAAAAAAAAAAAAAAAGGAATACTGAATTTATGCCTTAATTCTTAGGGCTATGTATTTTGTAGTTTGTTTGGCTCATTTGGCTCAGCAGCGGATGAAAGAATGGAGAACAGTTTGATTGAGTTATGTGTAAGGTATATATTTGTAGTGGCTCCTTCTGCGTCTTTGGCTTGTTTGGCTCAACAGTCAATGAAAGAACAAGGAATAATTTTTTTGCAAGTTATGTCTAAGGCATATACATGTCTAAGGCATATACATGTCTGGCTCCGCAGTGGATGAAAGGATGAGGAATGATTTATGTGCACATTGTGCCTAAGATCTCTATATGTAGTGGCTTGTTTGGCTGGGCAGTGAATGAAAGGACGATGAATAAACAGTGTGCCTTTTTCTGTTAACAAAGAAGCAAACAAGCCAAACGAATTGACTCGTTTAGTAGATGGTTAAAAGTGAGCTTGTAATCTGTAGTCTAGCCATGGTAACTACGACACTGATTAAACTAATCTCATAGTCTGTACCACACAAAAATACACATCACTGAGGTTCGATTTATTCCTGGACAGAAAACTTATCACTTACGTTTGTGGGCATGGCAGCCAAGAGAACTCGCAAAAATCTGAAGGAAGTATAAAACAGAAACACAAAACATTGCACGTTTGTACAAAATTACCAGTGTAACCTCACCTCTTCTTTCAAGCACGCATTAAGAGTCCGTTTAATATCGTTACACATTCCGACGAACTTTCGAAAGGGATGCTGCAAAATAGAGATAAATATATAGGAGTAGATGAAATATATATTTTTGATTTTACACACAAAAAAATATCAACAATATGTATGCCTGTTACGTAATTCATTTTAAGTTTTCATGGGAAAAGGAGGACGTACCTCTTCGTGACAACGATGCAGCTCTTCTATAATTTGTAAACAATCGCTGTGCAGGTGAGGAGCTAAAGACGGATGCATAACTTGGAAAAGGTATTTATAAGTGATGCAGCAAGACCTATGATTCCAGATAACTTTCCTTGGACATACAGCTTAGCCACCTGGCATCGAAAGACTACTTTTATGTAAGGAACAACGAAATGTCAGGTGATGTGAAGTGTAGCTATTTTGAGGGGATAACGCATTCAATCCTTTAACTCCCAAGATCTGATTGTTAATTCTCCCCTGATACTGCTACACATTTCCTTGTAAATTAGTTATGAGAACTTGGTGCTAGATCAAGATAGCAGCTTCTACCTGATAAGTTTGAATATTCTCATTACCTGTTTGCTGAAGAATGTATGGATATTGTAGAGAGAGGTTTTATGTTAATCACTTCTAGGAGTTAAAGGTTGATGCAATTTTTAATGCATAAATTAATCGTCTAACAAATCAATGCAGTGTAATGAAGGTTCCAATGTCTTTGTGCTGTGTTTGAACTTCAAGGGTCGGATTCCCTATTAATATCTCGCCTTTGCAAACTTTTATGTCCAAGAATGTAATTTCTAATGTAGATTTATCAGCCGTGAATTTGTTCATCTGCCTGTTGTTTATTTGACTTGTTCCTGGTGTGTTGCCAGCATCCTCCTTCTTCCTTTGTCTCTGTTTTCCTTTGCGATTTTTAAACCGCTCCTTTTTCTTATTTGGGTTAGGTTTCGCCCTCGTTGTTCGTTTCTGAAGAGACAGAGAATGAGGAAGTACAAGATTAAACTTCTCTACTGCCTGTTTGTTCTCTCAAATTTACAAGAAGCTTGTCGACTTCGTTCGGTTTAGCTTTCGATTCCGAGGCTAGTTTGTTTACATTAATTTGTTTCAATTTGAAATGGACTGAATCCATGGCCAATGATTCTTACGTTCTTTGATAGTTCTACAACATTTTTCTTTCTAGTTTTTCCTTGCTTCAGTTTTCTGAGCTTTTTTGTAAGTCTCTCAACGCGTCTCATGGTGGTAAAATTTCACAAGCGCTCCCATAAGGTCATGCTCTGCTTTCTTTTTAATCGATCTTAGGTCTGATTTATAATCTTCAATAATCGCGATGTTCGCCCTTATCTGGTAGCTTAGGCCTTTTGGTCATGTGCCCTGCTCTAAATAAGCTTGTAAGAGTCCGAATTAGTTCTTTCTCAGTATTGTCAGGGATTTCTTGACTCCATTCCATTGAGGCCTCGCTGGCAACCGATTTCCTCCATCTCCGCTTCATATTCTAATAGACTAGAAGCTTCGAATGCCTCGGAGTCATAATCACTGTCCGAGTTTGAGTCTTTGGATGACATGGCTTTCTTTAGATACCCTATGGAGCGTCTTCGATTTTCAAAGAATAGAAAAATGCCCAAAGCATTTCTTGTCTCGGCAACGCACCCTCGGGTTTTTCATTGTAGCGACCCTGTTTGTTCAAGTGCGTTGTGTCCCTCGTGCCAACGGGATAAAAGTCTATTTTTTGACCTTCAATACTCTTTGCAATGGACTTAAAATGTCACTCAAGGCTGTAAAAAAAAAATTTAGCCTTAACTGGCGTGAAATTATACAATCCTGGGTTGTGGTAAGTTTTGTCACAGACCCTTGCACCGTAAAATTTCTCTCTCGATCATTAAATCTATATAAAAATTCTTCTTCCATTAATTACGCTGTCTTTCGGTTGCCTCATAAACATTGTCTCAAGTTGGTGTCCCTCTGTCCCGTGACACCCACAAGACAAGCTGTAAAAACACCTACTACTTTTCTCAAGAGCAACTCTCTTATGCAAACCATTATTGACAACTTGATTGCACATAATGGAGAAACGATGGGTTTCTTTGCTATTTTTACTGAGTGGACTATGCTTGGAAGGTAAATAAAGTTTTAATGTAATTCCATTTGTATCATCAGTGTCACAGATTAAAATCTACCATATGTAAAGGCAGTAGGATAAATTAACCACGATGTCGCTGTAATTCGTAATTGTCAATTTCTGTCAAAAGTGTTTCGCTAAATGATTGAAGACAAACTATTATATCGAAAAACTTAAAAATGTTTCAGGTTTTAGTTTCTCTTGCTTATCCTCAATCCGCAAAAAATTTTTCCCGCATAATACAGACAATCGTTGATCGATCTGCATAATAAAACGACTGCAGAATTTCATGTCGCAGGGTGAGTGGGTACAGAGTCTTAGCTTCGGCGAATGGTATTTTCCCCGGGAAAGTGATGTGTCTTGAGTCACAAGACGGCAATGTGTTCTTCAAACAATCACGAACAGGACATGTTATTACACTTGCCATGAGTTTTGTATCGATCAGAGTCAAAATCATAAACATGGCCTATAATGTAATTATTTAGTTATAAAATAATTCAAATAGGATGCGCGCTCTGATTGGCCATAAAACCATTTTACATGAGCGCATGTAAACACGGTTTTCGCTCCTCTTTCATTAGTTATTTTATAAAAGAAATGTAAAATGGTTTCCGTGTTTACATAGCCTAATGTAAACACTTGGGAGGTTGGGAGAACGGAAACCATTTTACCTTTCTTCATTGAAGCATGAAAAGCTTATTAAGTTAGCGTTTTCCGAACGATCAATATGAATTGTTTAATATTCCACTCTCTGTAAAGTTCAGTATTTCATCAGTATCAAATTGGTCTTAATTTTCTTCTACATCCGCCGTTTCACTGAAGGAAATATGCAACGATCCGTTGAATATATTTTTGAGGTCAGATCATTTATCCGTGGTCTAACTTCACCTGTAAAAATTAAATATGTTCTTTCTATAATTGATAGTTTCGTTTTTAACTCGTAAAATGGCTTAAAGCCATTTCCATTTCATGACTCAAAATTCACACCTTCCTCCTTTCTATCACTCCGTCAGTCCTTCCTATGAAAATTCCGCTGACAAGCGCTTAAGCAATTTTGCATATTCAATTTCATCGTAAGGCTCAATTGAGGTCAACTGATCGCTGAGAATTGGTCAAAACTTTAACAGACTGCTGATATATAATAATAGAGCAGCAAATTTTACTGATGGGCATTTGATGCGCTCTGATAAAAACACTGTTCGAGGCCGATAAGGCGTCTGACATTGCAGTATTTTTGGGATCTCTGTACAGCACTTCTTTATTCTGAATTTGAACATTGGATTGCCGAAAACACCAAATCGGTGAACTGTACTCAGGAATGAATAAAGCATTCACTTTTTCCAAAAACAGGAGAAGGAAAGACAAACGCTGCGCTTTGGTTATTGATACTTTTAAATGCTGCTAACTGCACAACAAATGGTTATGGTCTCCACGAAATGAGAAAAAAAAGCGAATGCTTTTGAAAGGGAAGGTAATCGATGACATCCATTGCGCCAAGATAGTAGATAGTAGCTTTTCCAGGAGTACAAGGTACGGATACAAAATGACTTTCCATAGGCAAAAACCTCACAATATGAAGTCTGATCAGGGAACTCGGCACTACATCCTGCATCAGTCGTTTTCCGCGTCTAGTGGCTCGCAGCTACTCTGACTGGTCGCAATAACGGATCACTCAAAATCCTTAATTTGTTCATGATTTTTTTACTCATTTATTTATTTATTTATTTATTTATGGTGTATTATTTACTAGAAGGAGTCCATGCAATGCAGTGGTTTGTTTCAAGACGTGATGGGAACTTTGCTAACAATTGCGGGCTCAAAGCGTCATTGCCCTGTAAAACAATTCAACAAGTGATTGCGCATGCATCTGATGGTGATGTTATCAATATAGACGGCACAAGAACGTCCCGTGGCCCTTATCCGTGCGAGAATTGGACAGAATTGAATCTAGCCGCTCCGGCAATACGCAGTTACAACACTCGAGCATTTCTTTCTTGCAAAACTGAGGGCCTGCGAGTTTTGTGTAATTCGAGAAAGAGAGCCTTTGGTGGAGTCTCTGTGGACCAAATAACCTTCGTCAACACTTCACTTCATCTCTCTGACTGCTCCTTAAAGCTCAACGACTGCAGCTTTATAAACAGTTCCGTTGCCGCGCTTACGTCAAGATACGCCACTGAATCTGTGAAAAAAATGTTCAACTCGATGGATGCACCTTTCAGAACAACAGTGCTAGTAGTGTTACAATTTATGGCAATTCTATGGTCAACTTGAACATTTCCAAAACTACGTTTGCTTAAAATAAATTGCTGAGTGAGGAAGACGCAATATTGTACTTGTCCGACAAAAACTTGCATGGGAATCAAAGTGGGGAGAGTTGTTTTACATCGAAGTATTTTAGGTGAGTATTCGTTTGCTTTCATTTGATTGGCATGTGCAAGTGTAGTGGGCGAAAATGTTTGCTCTCAGGGAAAAGAGAGATCACAAAAGTAAAGATCCTTTTTACTCTAAGGTAAAAACAAACCAGTTTGCCCGTATTCCACTGGCATGAGTCACTCTTTTCACTATCAGAAAATATCTTTTCCCTTCACTTCCTCGCTTTGTTTGAGCATGAAGAGGAGTTTCATAGACTAAGCTAGTAAAAGAGATACATCGGCAAAATGAGTGCGCTTGCTTTTAACGTGCGAGAAATTTACACATGCAAAAGAAAGGGGATGGAAATATTCGTATAGTAACACTATTGCAACAAAATGGCGGCATTTTTCGAATTCCCGTTGTTTGTTTTCATTTTGTGGGGAAAAGCTCAAACCAAAACAGGTAAGCTACCGTTTTCAAGGAAAAACAATAAATAACATGTAGCGGTCACAGGTGTTATTTTGCAAGTGATATTCCCCAATTTGAAACCTTACGTCTGCTACGATACGGCCGGGGCAAGGCGTTGTGCCCTTGAGACGTGCGGGAAAAAAAATCCGAGCTCCGCTTTTAGGCTTGGCTAAATGTATATATTTCAAATTCAACACAGAAAAATATATATGACGCAATTCACTTCAAATTTGAACAGAGAAAAAGGACGCACCTCTGTGTGAAAATGATGCAGGTCTTGTATAATTTGTAAACAAGCGCTGTGCAGGTGAGGACCAAACGACAGATGCTTAACTTGGGAAAGTTCTTTAATAAGCGATGTTGCAAGATCGATAAGTTCAGATGAATTCTCTTGGACATAGAGCTTAGCCACCTGGCGTTCAACGACTAATATTTATGTAAGGAACAATGAAATGTCAGGTCATGTGAACAGGATGATGAGGGGGAGGGGGATGGAGGGGTATTTGAGTTGGGATCACATGGTTTCAGGGATAACAGAGAATGATCAATGATCGTGGAATTTACTTTCGGAAAGTCGACAGACGCGTTCCAGTATTATTTGGGAAACTCGATATTAATTGGTTTGCCGTTGACATATCGAATTGTTCTCATTTGTGTGCGTGACAAGTTTGCATATTCTGACCACTAACAATAATCCTTTCTGCGCTTCGCGTATCCACGACTAAAAATGCTAGTTTTCCTAAAATAGGAAAAATGACTGCTCTACTGTATAGAGGCCCAGCGTAAAGCAAGCATCAGTCCCCGGCAGCAACAAGAAAAAACTTATTATGGTAACAACAAACTCTGATGTATAGTTCTATGATGGCAGGTGTAAGTTACAAATGCGTACTTGCTGCCCGTCACGAAGAAGCCCCATTTTATCTGAGGAGGAAACCTGAAACCTCCCGAGTACAGAGCCAGACACTGAACATGAACCCTAAGGGAGAGAAGTTGAACTAAAGTATGTAAATACAAACTGTAAATATATGAGGTACCACCTGCAATCAAATTGAAATAGACGTAAAGAAAAGAAAGCACAAATGCCAGCGATGTCAGTGACTTGACCCGGTTAGATCTCGCCATTTAATTCCCACGTCTCCTTGTCAACAGTCAAAAAGTCATAACCGTGAAAACAATGATTTGCTGCTATTCTTAGAACCGCAGCGAATAACACCTCTTGGATTGTGACCAATAATTTATTCACCCTGTACGTCTCGTGACATTCCAGTGAGGAATCCCAATCTCGAATATCGCGTGAATTTTGTTTTCGAAAAGCAGCCGTTAAGAACAGTTGATCGGCGTTGTCTCGATGTCTTGCCGACTCACATAATGGAGCTAACAACGTTTTATTGGATTTTTCTTTGGAGTGGAATATGTTTGGAAGGTATGTGAAATCTCGTTATGATTTGCAGTTATATCTACTCAGCATATTGCCTTTAAACTTAGCCACTTATTGATGCAAAGATACCCCAACCAGTAGCGTCGATAAGGTTTCGCTAAATTGTCTACACCAAGAGCTGCTGGTTGAACGACTCGTAGGAGGCCTTGTTTCCACTGATGTTGGTTTTTTTCACTATACATGTCTTGGCAGATCGCCGTTGTTGACTCAAATAAACATTGATTTCGACTTGTGGGGTTCAAGCTCCTGGAGTAAATCCGTGTACCTTAGTGCCAACCGATTTTTAATTGCGTAGGAAAATGAAACAAAAAAGAAAATTAAAATCCGTTTTTTTAAGAGCTGCAGAAAGAGAAAAACGAAGAGCATTAAGTGAATTCGAATGCCGTTTCCTTCCCAGCGGGGAATAAATGAGGAACCAATTTGGTTTGTTTACAGCGCAAAGGAAAACGAAGAACAAAGTTAAAATTTGAGCTTCATTTTCCTACGCGATTGAAAATCGTTTAGCACTAAGATACACGGATCCAAGTAATATTAGCTAATTCAATGAGAATGTTTCCATTCGGCATAAGTATAATTTTTGAAGTTGGGTGAAAATTGGAGAAGCATGGCTCTTTGTTGAGAGTTGGTCTAACCTTTTTAACGAGCAGGAGAGTAACTTTATGACCAAGTTGACATCCATCGTTGATTGCATCAGCTTTAACGAAACAGGAAGTGGAGGGACTTTCCCCAGGAAACTTGTCGTGTGTCACAAAGCAGTCTCGTGATTTCTAAAACGGTCAGAATAGCAACATAATGGTCGTAATTATAGAAAGTGATAAATAGAAGAGGGGGTTGACAGCTAATCTGTAAGAAATTGCGTGACGTTGCGTGACGTGGGTTTGTTAATTTTCATTTCAAACACAGTCACGTTGAACAACATGACGGTAGTCGGAAAGTTACTGTTGTTACCTTCCGCGTTAGTTAGCGCTCTTCTTGTCAAAATAATCAGAATCTTGTTATATAAGCAACATAGACCTTTATTGAAAAGAAAAGTTGACTTCATTTTTGGTGAACACTTTGTCATTCATTCATCAACCTGACAAAGTGGCACAAAGGGCGAGTGACGTGTCTGCAGTTGATTGGCGATATCAAACACAGAAAAAAGGCATCGTTATTTTAGACATGTATAGTTACGTCTTTTCTCTGGGCTAGAAATCCTTGAAAAAATAAGTTTAAACCATAATCTCTATTTATTTATATATTTCTTATTTAATAGAAACTATCCATGCCAAGCAGTGGTTTGTCTCAAGATACGATGGGACCTTTAAAAATAACTGCGGGCTCAATGCGTCATCGCCATGTAAAACCATTCAGCAAGTTACTATGCATGCGTGTGATGGTGATATAATAAATATAGACGGCACAGGAACGTCACGTGACCCTTATCCGTGCCAAAACGAGAAAGGATTGGATCTAGCTGGTTTAGTTCTGCGCAGCTACAATAGTCGAGCATTTATTTCTTGTAGGACGAATGGATTTCGGTTTTTTTGCGGCATGGCTTCTCGAGGAGTCTTTTTTGAAGAAATCACCTTCGTTAACACTTCAATTCATCTCTTTGAATGTTCTTTAAACGCGGTCGCCTGCAGCTTTATAAACAGCTCTGTTCCTACACTCACCTTGAAATACGATGAATACTTAATGATGAGAAATGTTCAACTGAATGGATGCACCTTTCAGAACAACAGTGCTTGTAGTGTTACAATTTATGGAAATTCTTCCGTTGACTTGAACGTTTCGAATTCTACATTCGTCAGCAATAAGATACGTAGTGGAGGAGATGCCATACTTAACATGTCTATTCAAAACTTACAAGCAAATCAGAGCAGTATCAAAGCTAATTTTACTGATCTAAGAGTGTTACAGAATATCTGTTCAGGTAAAGCATGCTTTCGAGTTTTTGCTGGCATAAACGGAACTGACTTAGTTCTCGTTATGGAGAGAGTACTTTTTAAAAACAATGTGGCTGGAGTAAATATCTTGGACGTTCATGGCTTTTCAAACGGGTACACTGATTTCAAGTCGTCACAATTTCGAAAAAATAGAGGCAGAGCGGTCCAAATCCATGATGGGATCTCAGTTGAGCTGAAAATCGAAAGAGCATTGTTCTCTGAGAATAAAGGTGGAGCAGTTGAGGTCAGCAATTTTACAAAGGAAGCTTCAGTTTGGCTGCTCAGTTCAAACTTCAGCTTAAACAAAGTTGAATTTGGCGGTGCATGCATATTTGAGGATATACCGTCACTTTTAATGGATGTAGAGGACTGTCAGTTTGTGCGAAACGAAGGCCGGTATTTAGCTGGCGCCATGACGATAGGATTGATCGATGCACGGATCAACAGTTCTTCTTCGATAAGTATTAAGTGCTCTCATTTCATAAATAACACACTGATAAATAACCACGTTAGAGATGGAGGAGGAGGTGCCTTAGCGTTGTTCGTGTCATACATGGGTAACTTATCACTAATCAATAACACTTTTGCGTATAATCAGGGTCTACAGAAAAAATACACCATAGACATTGCTGGAGCTATTTATGCTAGAGTGCACGAACTCCATGGGGACGTGGAAATTCGAAACAGTGAATTCCTGTGCAATTATGGCGCGCGTGCCAGCATTCTTGCTCTTTACGTTGAAAATTCACAACTCTCACTTCAGCCACGAGTGACATTACAAAACTTGACCTTTGTTAACAACGGTTATAACTTTAACGTTAGTGAAGGTTGTGACAACATCATCGCTGAAGGCATGGGCTTCATAATAATGAGCTCCTGTAAAATTCACGGAAATTCTGGTGGGATATTTTACCGGTGCAAATCAGATAAGTTAAGGTGCAGTGGGAATGTTCTCGTGGAGGACACCATGATAAGTGGAAATATCGACTTTACTTTGGGAGTCATAACTAAGAGTTTTCACTTGAAAAACGTTTCTTTTGTTAACAACAGCTGCATTGGGCCATGTGAAAATTCTGTTTTGCAAGTATTGAGTGCGGTTAGTAATAGTTCGTTCCATTTGGATCAGAGCACTTTCCTGAACAATTTTGGAGAAGAAGGAGTAGTCCATATCGATCTGTCCTTAGTTGACAAAACGACCGCCGACGGCCAGGTGATCATCAATAACACTGAGTTTCGAGGTAACTTTGGAAGATCTGAAGGCGTCCTTAAAGTGCTCAAAGTTAATACGACTAAAATTCAAAACTGCAAATTCATAAATAATTTTGGTGGCATAAGTAGTTCCCACGCAAACGTGCAGCGGTGCTTAGGAGTGTTGATAATCAGAAATACCTCCTTTAAACAGTTTAACAATTCTCAAGTTTTTGAATCTGCAGGAGGACCTTCCAAACATGTGGCACCATACTTGGGATTTTTGACGGTGACAAATTCTGAAAACGTAGTTATGACTATACGTAACAGTTCGTTTGTTTCGGATCCTTTCAGCACAGACAGCATAGATCTCATTGTTGTAGAAGAAGTCCACCCAGGACTGTTGGACAACTCTGTGCGAATTGAAACTCCGATCAACACCAAACTTAAGCTGCGTAATATTACGGAATTCTACGAACCTTTCACTGAAGATAAACAGGTCACGATATCGACTATATTTACCACCGAGCGATGTCCTGAGGGAACCTACAGCATTCACAGGGGAACTCGAAGAAGACTTAGTGACAAGCATGTAAATTGTTATCCCTGCCCGGTTGGTGGAAATTGCTCTTTACCTCTCGCTGCTCAGCCCAACTTTTGGGGTTATCCTGAAAAAGAAGACATCGTTTCCTTTCAGCTTTGTCCAGAAGGTTACTGCTGTTTGCCATCTGCCCATAACAAATGCTTTTATGACAACAACAGCTACAATCTTTCCGGTTGCCAAGGCAATAGGACAGGCATCCTTTGCGGACAATGTAAACAAAATTTCACTGAAGGTTTGTTTACAACAGAGTGTGTTCGAGCGAAAGACTGCACCCATAGTTGGTATTTGGTTGTTTTTTTCGCACTCACGTCATTATTTGCCTTGTATCTCGTTAGAAAACCCCCAGTGTTTGAGGAAGTGGGAAAACAATTAACATGGTTCATTCCGAGACGCAAAGAGGGCAATAACCAAGTTATTTGCAGCCTAGACAGCACGGCCAGAAAAAGTGTTTCTCCGAATTATGGCTTTTTGAAAATTATCTTTTACTTTTATCAGGTGGCTGGAGTTTTGACTGTGTCGTCATATGGGGTCAAAAACATATTGAGAAATAAGATTGTCTTGCCCGTTACTAATCTTTTTAACTTAAAACTATATGCTAATACAAACTTGAGGATCTGTCCTTGGCCGATTTTAACACCACTTTCGAAAACAATGTTCCACTTGGTGACAGTCATGACAATTCTCTTCTCGATACCAATTATTTACCTTCTGCACAGCGGTCTAAACAAACTACGCAAGCGCAGGCCAACTCTTCCGCCAGCTGGTCCTTACTTTGGAGCTGTCTTGGAAATAGTGTTGCTAGGTTACTCAGCAGTGACTGGTACAACAGTGCGATTACTTCACTGTGTAAGCATTCAGGAAAAGTCCCGCTGGTATTACGATGCCCAACACTTTTGCTGGCACCAATGGTGGCAGCAAGCTGCTATTGTTGTCATTGCCCTGAACTTGTTTCCGTTTATACTAACGTTGTATTTTACTTCGCTGCAGCTCTATAGAGGCAAGATTTCAGGAAAGATATTTTTGCTTGCCAGCATCCTACCTTTTCCTTATCTCCTCTTTGTTTTGTATCACCACGTAAAGAAAAAAAAAACCAGGAGACCGGACTATCAAGCAATCCCTTCAACTGCAAGCTCAGGTCACGACGAGGAACATGACTCAAACTCTTCCACAAGCATCAAACATTCACTACTTGAGGTTCTATGTGGTCCATTTACAAAGCCACAAGATGACCAATCAGACGGAAGGATCTACTGGGAGAGCATTCTCATTGGTCGTCGATTCCTCATAATTGTGATTGGTTGGTGGCAGTTGGACCATGCGCTTATGCGTTCTGTGTGTCTGACGATCCTTTGCCTCGTTTTCCTGTTGCATCATATCTCCCAGAGGCCCTTCGCCCAGTGTCGTGCCAACATCATCGAAACCGTCTCCTTGGCAACCTTGGTCGTTGTAGGAGTACTAAACGTTGGCCTGACGCGTACAGGAAGTGACTTCAGCGGTATGAATCAGGCCTATATTTCCATTCTTTGGACGTCAGAGGCAGTATTACTCGGTGTTTTACCTTTAGCCATTGCATTGTTTCTCTCCTTGTCTCTCGTTTCGCAGATATTGCGTTTGGGGATCCTCTTGATTAAAGCGATTCGTTCAAGATGGTCATTTGTAAAACAAAAATATAATCATGATAATAAAGTAGCGTGATCCTGATCATCTACTGGTATGTTATCAGTCAACTGATAACCATTTGGGGTTAATGTTGGGTTAGGGGAGGGATAGGTGGGCAGTTGCCCAGATACTGATATTGATCCGTTTACAAATTTTGATAAGAGCGAGGGGCCAGGCTTAAATCAATATATATGACTTGACTGTATTTTTTTGCGAAATAATACCATTTTTAAAGTACCGAATTAGGGAAGTTTGCAGCCCTGTAGAATCCACTGACTACTGTGTGTTGAGGCGCAATTTTTTCCCTAATCGTTAGGAATTATAACGTAGTGGTAAATCGTAGTGCAGGTGTGTTTGGCAGAGGAAGCCTCAGGTCCTTGCTCCCACCTCATACAAGTCCGCATGATAAGTTTCGTCCAAAGATTACGGCAAGAATGCCGTTGACACTAAAGGTTAATCTTAAACTTTTTTCTTTTATTGACCTCAAGAAGGTTATTAGGTGAAGGTAAAATAAAATTTGTACCCTCAAAGTGTGTATTAGCAAAGTGTGTATTCATAAATTGTGTACTCATTAAAGTCAGT
>NC_089317.1:682500-710000 GCF_036669915.1 Pocillopora verrucosa | reverse complement strand
AGCATAGCGAGAATTTTAAGTCGCGAACCATTGATGGTAGACATGCAGATAATTTAGGATACGTAAATTCTGTTGATGAGGCGCTTAAACTTATTGCGGAATTTGAAACAGGATTAACGACGAAGTTTTCTTTCTTTAAAGCTGTCAAAGGTTTCGGGAACATATATTTATATATATTTGATATAGCTCTTTAGCATTACAAAGCTTTGCTATCGCTATTGTGCATTCTCACTAGTTTGTCTAGTTCAAGTCCTCTGGCATGGCTTGGATGGTACCACAATCGTGGAATCTTTCGGGTTAATTTAATGCTTACACCTTCCTCGGACAGAAGTCACAAAATACTGGGGGAAGATGCATGAGATATTTAAGGAGCAAAAATTCGTTTTTTACTGGTGTGCCTTTCCTAATTTTGGGAAGGAAAGTGTTCAATTGCCAGCACGGCATAGATTGAACAGCTGGAGAGAAAAGGAAACGAAAAGATACAGAAGAAGTACTGTATATAATAATTTCTTTTTATCCTCAACCTTTGTGTTTCTGTCAACTATGGCTTGCTAATTTGAAAGGTCAAATACATGAATGGGTCATATGACATTGATCTCAGAATACTTTTATGACAAACGTGATAACAGTTCAATCTTGGCTAAATTGAAGATGGTTTAGAAGTTAATTGTAAGAACTTTTCATTAACATATGCTGCTGACAAAGGAGAAAATATATGCAATTCTGCATTTTTTGCATTCTATCAAGCAATCATATGTTTGCTCCTTATCACGCTATGACACTTCCGTTTTGTCACATTCCAAAAAATAACTTGAGAAATACACTGTCACTCATCTTACACTGTTATATTTACCTATTACAGAAGGCTGGAAACAAAGATTTTGTTTTCAAGAAAATAAGATTTCTTGTCCAAGACACAAGGAAGTTTGACTGCGAAGCACAGATAAAAATGTGAGAAATTTTATTTTTTTCAGAGAACAAGGTAGTTCTACTCATGTATAAACAGAACAAATGCGATTTAATAAATCAGATGTGCAGCATGACTCCTTTTCTTCCATCCCCACTCAAAACAAGCAAACACACCTATAGAGGTTCCAGTCTGGTCTGCAAATGAAAAGGAGGAAGGTGATCACTGCAAAATTAAGCATTAGGGTTCTTATTTATAACATATTGATTATTGTGTACTGATATCTAGAAATTAAGGTTGCAAGTAGCAGCCAGCTGAGTTATAGTTTGAGTTTTATCAAGTCCATTACTTTATTAAATTTAGAGTAACCTTGACTTGAGAGAGGAAAATTGAGGAGCTGTAATATACTAATCATCAATTAGGGACCACAAAGAAAAATTTATTTATAGAGACTTTTGAAGGAGAGGGGTAAGACTTGTGACAAGCTGGCAGACATATAGATAAACTTTACTGCTAAATGGGTTACAATACAAAGTGCTCAGTATTTGGATCAGCTATGGCTCAACTTAAACTTTGCTTTAGCTTCAAGTTTAATCCTTTGTGGTTTCCTTTCTCTGTGTTTATTTTTCAAGTTATGTACACAGAAGAACAGAAAAATGACAAGGAATGCTTTTGAATATCAAGAGGCTGGAATAAGCAAGAAACCAAAACTGAATTTTAAACAGTACAAAGTTAATTTGATCTTCCAATGTTATTTAATTTTAACCATAGAATTTGCTATTTAAATTTATCCCCTCCATTTTTCTGGGTATTGTGAGCAAAAACAAACAATTATCACAAAATGCATGGTATACAATGGTTTGATTCACCAATGTGGCAAAGGCCTTTCACTGTCTATCCATAAAAAGGGAAATAGTTTGTAAACTGTAAGACATTCTGCATGTTGAGTGTATACTTATTCATCCATGTGAAATTAAAGGTTACTTGAAATAAATGTGAAAGATTTAAAGGATTTTCAGACCCCTGATAACAATTACTAATGTGCTGATTTGTTGTACTTAAAGGTTATGATTTTGGCGGAAATAGTGGAAGAAATTTCTGGACTTGGAATTTTGTTGCAAATGTTTGTTTAAATCAGTTTAAGTCAGTTAAAAACTCTCCTGTTTCAAGATTACATGATTACCACACCAGAACCTTTTGTATTCTATATTATGCACCATGTTATGATTATGGTTTCAATAATAAAAGGTGCTGACTCAAGAACTTTCCAAAATATCTCTACATACAAAGAAATAGATTGTGGTTATGTACTCCAAATAGCAGGTCACATCAGTCTTCTGTAAGGAAGTAGCAGAAATTTCTGTGGTGGTTTTGGTGGATGGAGAGAAACATCCACCAAAACCACTTTATTCTATGTGTTAAGAGTTATGATAATCATTATGAACGTTTGGTCGGTCAGCAATTGTGCACCATAAAAAATAATTAGCCAGAGCACTAACTGCTAATTAGTGGTATAAATATTTTGTCTCCCTGAACATCTAACAATGGCTATAGATAAGATTTAAAAAATATATTGTTGATGGTTTTGGTCAAAGTTTTGGTGGATGTTCCCTAATGACATCCACCAAAACTACGTAACATCTAAGCACCTTTTAAATACGTGAAATATCTGCATAAAATTGCGTAAAATGTTTTATAATACTACAATCGAACAATAAATTTATACTTACCATTTCTTTAGTAAAAAGTTTTGACGCAATTTCCCAAACAAATAATACACTTGGGTCATCGGGATAAGTCGGCATGTTGTCGTAGCTTCATAATTTTTTTCCATCATTCCATCTCAGTCCCTCTCGACCAAGGTGGTTTTGGTGGATGGGATTTAATGCTGACCTTTGGAAATGAGCTTAGCCACCAGGCATTCAAAGACCATGCGTTATGTAAGGAAAAACGAAATGTCAGGTCATGTGAGCAGGAACCAGGATAATGAGGGGGAGGGGGGTGGAGTGGAGGAGGCTTTGAGTCAGGATCACATGGTTTTCAGGGATAACAGAGAATGATCAGTCTTCGTCAACAGCGTATAAACAGGTTACTATGAAAAAATCGACTGCAAATGAGGGAGTGGAGGATTTTTAAAATGCCAGCGGTAGTAAGACATTAGCGGTCAATTAGCAGATCAAATGGATTGGGGTGGGCTGGGAGAAGGTAATATGATCTCCATACGTTGTCATCTCTCGATATGCTTGACCTGGTTTGATGATAAATAATAATAACCAAAGGAACCTGTGAGTAAGTTGTGCATACATTACGTTTGAATGAGTTTTGAAGATAATTAAATTCCTCTTTGCAAATTTTTTTTTTCATTTTTACACGTAAACATAGTTGGAAATGATAGGAATTCAGAATCTTTGTGCATAAATATACCTAAAGGTTTGTTTCCTTCTTCTGATGCAAAAGTCATTATCTTTTCGAAATTTTCAGTTATATCTGGTTCTTGTAACAGAGCATCTGTGACACCTGAAGTTCTTTCTTCAACTTCACACCATCATCATTACCATTGTCTTTTCAGTCAGTCACTAATTGTTCGGTGTTATTATCATGTCTTTGAGTTGCTTCAGAAATAGTAATTTCATGTACAGGATCAGTTGAATGTATTTCAGCATTACCAGTGCTTGAGTGTGAGTCACTGAGGAATTCTTTCCATTCATTACTTTGATTTGCTAGAGCATCATTAGTTTCAGTAGGATTAGTAGGATCTAGGATTAAATAGCCACGCTCGCTCTTAGCAGATTGCATCAGCTGAAAGTCTTTCGCTTGATGTTGCTACATTTCCACCGCTAATGGAGGTTCCAATACTGTTTTCTTCGAAGTTTCTGCAAAGCAGCCGCAATCGACTGCGCGGTAGTTAGATAACGGTGTAATAGGTGACTAACACAGTTTATAGACTGTACGATTTTACGCCACTATCTGCGTCGGTGTATATATGTAAGATTTTAAGCCGTTAACTAACGGCGTAAAATCTTACAGTATATAATATGCCGAATGGAAGAAATTACGCCGTTAGTTACTGGCGTAAAATCATACACATATAATGTAAATTTTACGCCAGTAATATAATTTAATTGTATATTAATTTATTATAATTAATCTACCGACTGAGTTAGTAGCGTAAAATCTTACAGTATATAGACTGTGTTAGTCACATATTACGCCGTTATATACATACCATTTTGTGAGAATTTGACAAAAGCACCGATTATAAAGAAGAAAGCATCGAATATAATGGTGTTTGTACCAAATATGATAATGAAAAAAGCACCGAATATAAGGGTGTTAGAACCCGATGAAATACAGGAGTCACTGCAGAATACCCCGCCACACCGAGCCCGTTACTGAAAAGGGCTGGCTACGCAGTACGCAGTACTAGTACATAGCATTGCTGCGCCATTTATAATTTGTCCATTGAATTAATGTAATTCTTATTTGAATTAATTATTTCCTGGATACTGCGTAGCTGCTGGCTACGTGGAATTTACTTCGAGTGGCAGGGTATTCTGCAGTTAAGCCGAAATACATGCCATATATAATAGAAAAAAGTACCATAAGGCAGTTCTGGCGCTTCACTCTATGTTTCACGTATCCACGACTAAGAATGCTTCCCTTAAGTTCTGATCAATAATTTATTTACCCCGTATGTCTCGTGACATTCCAATGAGGAATAAAAATCTCGAAATATCGCGTGAATCTTGTTTTTAAAAAGCAGCCGTTAAGAGCAATTGATCGGTGTTCTCTTGATGTCTTGACGGCTCACATAATGGAGCTAACATGGTTTTTGTGGATTTTCCTTTGGAGTGGAACATTTTTGGTCAGCCGTTGCCATATCGGCTTATTTACAGCTGAGTAAGTGTCAAATTTGCATATTCTGTCCCCCTAACAATAGTCGTTTATACGCTTCGCGTATCCACGACTAAAATGCTACTCTTAAGAACTGATCAATAATTTATTCACCATATATGTCTCGTGACATCAGTTCCAATAAGGAATCAAAATCTCGAAAACATAATCGCGTGAATCTTGTTTTTGAAAAGCAGCCGTCGAAAACAGTTAATTGGTGTTCTCTTGATGTCTCGCCGGCTCACATAATGGAGCTAACAACGTTTTTTTGGATTTTCTTTTGGAGTGGAATATGTTCGGGAGGTATGTGAAGTCTCTTTATGCTTTGCAATCATATCTACTCCATATTTCGCCTTTAAACATAGCCTCTTATTCATGCAAAAATACCCTGTCCAACAGCATCGATAAAGTTTGCTAAACTGTCTATACCAAGAGCAGAAAGACTCGTAGGAGGCCTTGTTTGCACTGATGTTTTTTTTTTAACTGCACATGCCTTGGCAGATCCCTGTTGTTGACTTAAATAGACACTGCTCCTCGACTACTTAGCAAACTTCCTCTGTTATGAAAACAAATTGCAAGGTTGTAGTTTGCGCCTCTCAACTTGATTCTTGTGCAAATAGATTGAGTTGTTTTTAATTTAAGGGAAACAAGGTCTCTTAGAATTAAAATATTCAGCTGTGGTAGTTTCCTTTTGTAATCGGGGGGAAAGATGATTGTACAGGGAAAAAACAATTCATATTAGCAATTTCCACGAGTATGTTTGCATTCAGCAAAGGTCAAATTTTTGAAGTTGGGTGAATAGATTGTACAAGTACAAGTACAATCTGAGGAAAGAGACAAGTCACCATCCTAAAATAAACACTGATAGGTTCAAAAACACGTTTGTTAATCGCTTAATTTTTAAACATAATCTAGTCTTATAATTTTTATCTTGATTTTCTCTGTAATTTATATATATGCCTTCTTTTAATGTTGTAACATAGGATATGTGATTATTTATCTTATGACTTAATAAAGATTCAATAATTCAATAATAATAATAATAAAAATACCCTGTCTAACAGCATCGATAAAGTTTGGCTAAACTGTCTATACCAAGAGCAGAAAGACTCGTAGGAGGCTTTGTTTCCACTGATGTTTTTTTTTTAAACTGTACATGCCTTGGCAGATCCCTGTTGTTGACTTAAATAGACACTGCTCCTCGACTACTTAGCAAACTTCCTCTGTTATGAAAACAAATTGCAAGGTTGTAGTTTGCGCCTCTCAACTTGATTCTTGTGCGAATAGATTGAGCTGTTTTTAATTCAAGGGAAACAAGGTCTCTTAGAATTAAAATATTCAGCTGTGGTAGTTTCCTTTTGTAATCGGGGGAAAGATGATTATACAGGAAAAAAACAACTCATATTAGCAATTTGCACGAGTATGTTTGCATTCAGCAAAGGTCAAATTTTTGAAGTTGGGTGAATAAAAATACCCTGTCTAACAGCATCGATAAAGTTTGGCTAAACTGTCTATACCAAGAGCAGAAAGACTCGTAGGGGGCCTTGTTTCCACTGATGTTTTTTTTTTTAAACTGTACATGCCTTGGCAGATCCCTGTTGTTGACGTAAATAGACACTGCTCCTCGACTACTTCGCAAACTTCCTCTGTTATGAAAACAAATGGCAAGGTTGTAGTTTGCGCCTCTCAACTTGATTGTTGTGCAAATAGATTGAGTTGTTTTTAATTTAAGGGAAACAAGGTCTCTTAGAATTAAAATATTCAGCTGTGGTAGTTTCCTTTTGTAACCGGGGGAAAGATGATTATACGGGAAAAAAACAACTTATATTAGCAATTTCCACGAGTATGTTTGCATTCAGCAAAGGTCAAATTTTTGAAGTTGAGTGAAAATTGTAGAAGCATAGCTTTTTGTGGAGAGTTGATCTAACATTTTTAACGACAGGGAGGGTAAGTTTTTTGACAAAGTTGACATTCATTGTTGATTGCGTCAGCTTTAACGAAGACAGGAAGTGGAGGGACTTTCCTAATGAAACTTGTCGTGTGTCACAAAGCAGTCTCGTGATTTCTCAAACGGTCAGAATAGCCACATAATTTTGGTAATCATGGCAAGTGATAAATAGAGGGTGTGGTCTTCTCCTGCACCAATCGTTTGACAGCTAATCTGTAACAAATTGCGTGACGTTGCGTGGCGTGGGTTTGTTAATTTTCATGTCAAAGACAGTCGCGTTAAACAACATGACGGTAATCGGAAAGTTGCTATTTTCTTTTTTACTTTCCGCCTTAGTTAGCGCTCTTCTTGTTAAAATAATCATAATCTTGTTATATAAGCAATATAGGCCTTTATAAAATAATTCAAATAGTACGCGCGCTCTCATTGGCCATAAAACCATTTTACATGAGCGTATGTAAACACGGTTTTCGTTCCTCTTTCATTAGTTATTTTATAAAAGAAATGTAAAATGGTTTCCGCGTTTACATAGCCTGATGTAAACACTTGGGAGGTTGGGAGAACACTCGATAAGCTGGAAACCACTCCGCTTCGCGTCGGGGTTTCCCACTCTTATCTCGTGTTCTCCCAACCTCCCGCGTGTTTACATCAGGCTATGTAAACACGGAAACCATTTTACATTTCTTCATTATTGACAAGAAAAGTTGAATTCATTTTTGGTGAACACTCTGTCATTCATTCGTCAACCTGACTCGTCAACCTGACTCGTCAACCTGACAGAGTGGCGCAAAGGGCGAGTGTCGTGTCTGCAGTTGATTGGCGATATCAAACACAAGAAAAAGGCATCGTGTATAGTTACGTCTTTTCTCTGGACTGGACATCCTTGAAAAACAGTTTAAACTATAATCTCTATTTATTCATATTGTTCTTATTTATTAGAAACTATCCATGCCAAGCAGTGGTTTGTCTCAAGATACGATGGGACCTTTGAAAATAACTGCGGGCTCAATGCCTCATCGCCATGTAAAACTCTTCAGCAAGTTACTGTGCATGCGTATGATGGCGATATAATCAATATAGACGGTACAGGAACGTCACGTGACCCTTATCCGTGCCAAAACGAGAAAGGATTGGATCTAGCTGGTTTAGTTCTGCGCAGCTACAAGAGTCGAGCATTTATTTCTTGTAGGACGAATGGATTTCGGTTTTTTTGCGGCATGGCTTCTCAAGGGGTCATTTTAGAAGAAATCACCTTCGTTAACACTTCAATTCATCTCTTTGAATGTTCTTTAAACGTGGTCGCCTGCAGCTTCAAAAACAGCTCTGTTCCTACACTCACCTTGAAATATTATGAATACTCTCTGATGAGAAATGTTCAACTGAATGGATGCACCTTTCAGAACAACAGTGCCAGTGGTGTTACAATTTATGGAAATTCTTCCGTTGATTTGAACGTTTTAAATTCTACATTCGTCAGCAATAAGATACGCAGTGAAGGAGACGCCATACTTAACATGTCTATTCAAAACTTACAAGCAAATCAGAGCAGTATCAAAGCTAATTTTACTGATCTAAGAGTGTCACACAATTACTGTTCAGGTCAAGCATGCTTTCGAGTTTTTGCTGGCATAAACGGAACTGACTTAGTCCTCGTTATGGAGAGAGTACTTTTTGAAAACAATGTGGTTGAAGTAAATATCTTGGACGTTCATGGCTTTTCAAACGGTTACACTGATTTTAAGTCGACACAATTTCTAGAAAATACAGGCAGAGCAGTCAAAATCCACAATGGCGACTCAATTGACCTGAAAATCGAAAGATCGATTTTTTCTGGGAATGGAATACCTGATTCCAGAATAAAACCTGAGTGGAACTACGATGAAAGCAATGGAGGAGCAGTTTTAGTCGATGGATTCACACAGGACGCCTTGGTTTCCCTGCACGGTTCAAAGTTCAATTCGAACAAAGGCGGAAGTGGCGGAGCATGCGCATTTGTCAACATATTGCGGTCGCTCTTAGTGGACATAAAGAACTGTCAGTTTGTGCGAAACGAAGGAAGGTTTTCAGGTGGAGCTGTAGCTGTGGGAAGTTTCTCCAAACTACTCAATTATTCTGACTCGATATGTATTCATGACTCAGACTTCAGTGGTAATAAACTGTTGATGGATTCTTGTGGGGAACTTGATTGTGGAGGTGGCGCAGTAGCTCTGTACGTGTTACACATGGGTAACTTAGCAATAGTCAATGACACTTTCACAGATAACCGAGCGGAAGGAAAGACTAGCGGAGCCATTCACGCTGAAGTAGTCCGTCTGTATTCGGACGTGGAAATCCTGAACTGTGAATTTCTCCGTAATTGGGCCACGGAGTTAACCAGCACCCTTGCACTGTTCTTTCCTGATTCATCCCAGCCACGAGTAACTTTACAAAACCTGACATTTATTAACAATAGTGGTGACGTAAACAATTCTCTCATTACCAGTGTCACGTCTGACATTTTGATTAATCCTGGCAATGGCTACGTCGTGTTACGCTCATCTAAAATACAAAAAAATTCCGGCGGTGGGTTTCAAGTGGCCTTCACATCCCATGAGCGAAATTTGGGTGGCAATGTGAGTTTTGTTATGGAGAACACTTTGATAAGTGAAAATATCCACTTTTTAATGTTGATCCGCATTGATGAGCCAGCATTCCAACCGGTGTACCACTTAAAAAATGTTTCATTTGTGAACAATAACTGCAATACGGGTTATGGATGGAGCTGTATTCATTTAGCGGCCTTGAATAGTAATTGCTCGTTTCACTTGGAACAGAGCACATTCCTAAACAATCTAGGCCCTTCAGGAGTAATACGTATTGTTTCGTCGCCACTCGCCATATCCAATACTAAATTTCGGACGATCATCAACAACAGTGAATTTCGCAATAATTCTGGAGGTGATAAATGCATCCTTGAACTACTTGACGTTTACGCCACTGAAATTCAAAACTGTAATTTTACCGATAACTTTGGAGGCGTGGTTAGTTCGCACATACGCATTTTTCCAGGGAAGTTGACATTCTGGAATACCACCTTTTATCAGTCGGCAGAATCTCAAGTGCTTTATGATGTGGGCGGAAAGTCAAAAGATTTAGTGGCATTCAGTGGATTTTTGGCAGTAACACAATCTGAAAGCGTCCAAATTCGTAACAGCTCCTTTATTTTGGATCCTTTTAGTGCAGAAGGCAAAGCTATCGTTGTTGTTGAAGGAGCGGGAGAGGGTATCTTGGACGACTCTGTGCAAATTGCGTCACCAATCAACACCAAGCTTAATATGCGGAGACTACAAACATATACTCATCACGAAGGAGTGACCAAAGAATTGGTTTGGATCAGTACCGAGCGTTGTGCTGTGGGAACTTACAGTATCCGTAGAGGCAAACAGAGTGGCTACAGTGTCAAGGAACTAGTGAATTGTTATCGTTGTCCAGTTGGCGGTAACTGTTCATCTTCTCTCGCTGCTCAGCCCAACTTTTGGGGTTATCCTACAGACAACGACACCGTTACCTTTCAGCTTTGTCCAGAAGGTTACTGCTGTTTGCCATCTGTCGATAACAAATGCTCCTATGACAACAATAGCTATCTGCATTCCGGTTGCCAAGACAACAGGACAGGTATTCTTTGCGGACAATGTAAACAGAATTTCACCGAAGGTTTGTTTACAACAGAGTGTGTTCGAGCGAAAGACTGTACCCATGGTTGGTATTTGGTTGTTTTTTTCGCACTCACGTTATTGTTTGCCATGTATCTCGTTAAAATTCCCCCAGTGTTTGAGTGGATGGGAAAACAATTAACACGGTTAATTCCGAGAGGCGAAGAGGAAAGTGACCAAGAAAGTGTTTCTCCAAACTATGGCTTTTTAAAAATTATCTTTTACTTTTATCAAGTGGCTGGAGTTTTGACCGAGTCCTCATATGGGGTAAAAAATCTATTGAGAAATGAGATTGTCTTGCCCGTTACTAATCTTTTCAACCTAAAACTCTATGCCAATACTAACTGGAAGATCTGTCCTTGGCCGATTTTCACACCACCTATAAAAACAGTGTTCCACTTGGTGACAGTGATGACCATTTTCATCTGGATTGGAGTTATTTACCTTCTGCACAGCGGTCTAAAGAAATTACGCAAGCGCAGACCACCGCCAGGTGGTCCTTACCTTGGAGCTGTCCTGGAAATAATGTTGCTAGGTTACTCAGCACTGGCTGGTACAATAGCGCGATTACTCCACTGCGTAAGCATTCAAGAAGTGTTCCGCTGGTATTACGATGCCCAGTACGTTTGCTGGCGCCAATGGTGGCAGATAGTTGCTTTTGTCGTCACTGGCCTGTACTTGATTCCGTTTATATTCATGTTGTATTTTGGTTCGGTGCAACTCTATCGGGCCAAGATTTCATGGAAGAAATTTCTGCTGGCCATCATCCTACCTTTACTTTATTTTCTCTTTGTTTTGTATGACTGCGTAAAGAAAAAAATAACCAATAGAGCGGACTATCAAGAAATCCCTCTAACTGCCGGCTCAGTTCACGACGAAGAACATGACACAAATTCTTCCACAATTATCAGAGAGTCACTTCCTGAGGAAGAAGAAATCCCTCCAACTGCCGGCTCAGTTCACGACGAAGAACATGACTTAAATTCTTCCACAAGTATCAGAGCGTCACTTCCTGAGGGAGAAGAAATCTCTCCAACTGCCAGCTCAGTTCACGACGAAGGACATGACACCAATTCTTCCACAAGTATCTATGCGTCACTTCTTGAGGTTCTATGCGGTCCATTTACAAAGCCACAAGACGACCAATCAGACGGAAGGATCTATTGGGAGGGCGTTCTCATTGGTCGACGATTCTTAATAATTGCGTTTGGTTGCTTCCTGTCGGAATATGCGCTTATGCGTCCTGTGACACTGACGATCCTTTGCCTCATTTACTTGGTGTTTCACATATACCGGAAGCCCTTCGCCCAGCGTTGTGCCAACATCACCGAAACCGTCTCCTTGGCAACATTGGTCGTTATAGGAGTACTAAACGTGGGCCTTGCATCGGCAAGAAGTGACGTCAGCGGTATCAATCAACGGTATTTCTCCTTTCTTTTTACTCCTTGTAGGGAGTTTCCTTGCATGGGTACTCACGTCCCGTTCGTTACTCCCTTTTGGCAATTTTTTTTTTTTTTTTTTTTTGTACGTGTAACTTCTCGTTTATTACTTTTGTAACTCAGTAGAATGCCAATAAAATTAATTAAAAAAAAAAAAAAAAAAAGCGAAGTCAAGTCAGTGAAAAAAGCAAAGACACCTATCTGTTCACAACTATGTCCAGTCGAGGCACTTAGACGTCAAAACTGATTTGTATTGATTTAATGAGGGTTTTTCTTGAGAAAAGAAATACAGAATCCGTTCAACGTAATAGTTTGTTAGGGGTTGTAACAGCTAATTTTTTGTCTTGCTGGTGTCACGGGGCAGAGGGGAACCAACAACCGGAAGACAGTGTTTTTATTGTATGAAGGGTTTTCATAAATATAACCTAAATTTTTACACTGCAGTATAACGGTGCAATGGACTGTGACATAACTAAAACCCAAGACTGTGTCATTTCACGTCAATAAAGACAACACATTGTTTTTTCACTGCCTTGAGTGACGCACAAGTCTGCTGCAAAGAGTATTGAAGTTCAGAAAATTGACTTTTATCCTGTAGGCATCACTAATTTTCCACGAGGGACACAACATACTGAATTTCCAATGCCTTTATTCTTCCACATATGGAGAAATTTTAAGCCATAAATACCGCATTCAAATTAATCTTACAATAAAATATATGTATATATCATTAAAGTTTTTCTTAATTTTATACATGGAAATATATGAAAATTTTATACACCTTTTCTCTCATTCCACTCTTACGGCGTTACGTATACAAAGGAAGAGATATTTTAAACATTTGCCTGACACAAGTCTTCGCGATACATTACATCGTCAGATCAAAAAAGTATTGCGTGACACTTAAACAGCGTGACACTATATCCAGCGTTCAAAGACAAAGCTGACACGATGAGTCCGGACGCACATAGTTAATGTAAGAAACAATTTATTTAAAAGATATTGGACTGTCCAGTTGACGTGAACTCAAAGGAGGCTTACCCGGATAGTTCTTCACCACGTTCAGATAACACTAAAAACTACCACTGCTTGAGTCAGGAAAGTCTGTCATCTCTTTCGCAGGCTTTTTGCGAGCTGAAAGTTACCATAAAGTAAAATGTCACGCGACGCTTTTTTTCCCCTTTTTTTTTAACGCAATTGCAAGGTTCCAAGGTACATTGGCCTTCATGTGGTAACAAACGAAATCAATTGGCATAAACCAAGAAACTCACTTTTCTTGTATGCGTTCCATATCCTTACAGTTTTGTCCCAAGAAGCGGAAATATACTGAAAGAATAACGTAAGGTAACGGTTCAATAAAAATTGAAAGCATACCCAAGAACATTCAAAATTTGACATGCGAGGGGTCTAGGGCCTGAATACCATGAAATTGAGGCAAAGAATTCTTAACCTCATTTCCACGCCAGAAGTTTGTACCCTATTCTCAAAATCATACCATACAGTTCCTAGCGAGCTAATAACTACAACCGTAAAAAAAAAAACTAATACCTGACTCCTCTCAGGAATATGAATAATACATCGCACAGAATCGCTGTGTCCAAGATTCTTCTGCACAATCTTGCGTGTGTCTGGATCATAAACCCTGGAAATGAAACAAAAAAAATTGGGTGGCATTTGCCCCTGTAATTTTGCTGCAACATTCGTCACACACTCTCATGGCCTGTTTGCGTGACACAGTTCCGACACTACAAAAAGACATCCAATATGTTTCCATTCCTTGTTTGCGTGACAACGAACGGCCACTCTGACAAGATATCTTTGTCATACATGTCACGAAATCTTTACCTGATGATTTCTTGGACTCCAGCCACAATACAGCCGTTCACTTGATCAATACAAAGAGCTGAAACAGCTCCTTGAGCAGTGAGCACCACATCGCACCCCATTCCATCTCCTCTCTGCGATCAGCAACAACATCAAAAGTACAAATAAATCAGAGCGGTTTTCGATGAACTATGATAATCTCACAACCAGAGTAATCGCAATAGCCAATCAGCACAAAGGAAAATATCACAAGCAGCCAATGAGAACTCAGAGTAAAAACATTTAAAAGCCCTCACAAGCAGTTGCCGAGTCGCCATTGATTTAATTTCGCGCCTTGTTGATTAAGAGAGAGTGGGGCGAGTTTTCAAGATCAGTCATAGCCCTGGTTTATTATGTGGCAAGGTAGTCCTGAGGTAAATCTCGGCGTTCTGATTGGTTCTTAGCTGGTCGGGATTTTGCCATACGGACCTTGTCCACGGAAACGGTCATAAGCCGTGTATTTTTGCTCCAAAAAGCCGGCAATTTCAAATCAAACAAGTTTTTTTTTGCGAGTGCCATACATCAAACCACTTCCATACCTCGCTTGCACAAGCCGTACTGGGGAATATTAGCCCTCAGTCGTTTGTCACGGACCTCGCTGCACTCGGTCCAAACTGCTACGACTGCCTCAGGCCAATATTACCCAGTATGGCTCTCACACCCGGTCAGTAAGAGGTTATTCCTTTCACACTTACTGGTGCTCCATTGCACCTGCTTCAAAATATACAGTTTCAAGATGTCAGTCACACAGTACACGATGACCTTACCCAGATACGAATAGTTCCATCTTCTGAGCCCGTGATCCATTTGCTCAACACAGCATTCCAGCGAACCTTTCGACAAGTAAAAAATTCTTGATCACACAAATAATGTCGTCGTAAACGCTTAGCAGCTTGATGACTCGAATAACTATACTACATAAATTTTTTTTCTGCAAAAAGATTAAATATAGTTAAGAAGCAAATGATACGTGTTGGAAATCATTACGCGATGCATGTTCATAAAAACTAAACCCGTACCCTGAATACACCATTGGAATAAACGCCAAGACCGAGAGGAACCTGGCAACGAGTCTTGATTGAAGCGTTCTCACCTGTGTAACTTCAGCCTCGTGGCCCTGTAACACCGCTGACAAAGTCATTTCTGCACCGCGGTCAGAGAACTGTCTAATGTACACCAACTTGTCAGACGAAGCATAAGCGAACTCATTTCTACAGAGGGCAGAATAACATGGATACAAAGAACTTGATATGCGCAAAAAGGCTGTTGTCCAAAACTGCCCAAGTGTTTCATCAAAAAAGAGTTCTTCTAAGATGTCCCTAACACTTATAGAGGCGGTTCGAAAGCGCCTCTTTGCCTCCCCGTTAGTCCTCTTTCCTCCTCTAGGGGGGGTACAATTTTTTGCAATTACTCATTATACCTTACCCTTGCCGTGTTCCGCTGACAGCTGACAATATGTAGTCCTAATCTAAAATTACAATATTTTGACACTCTTTTGGCCTGGAACTTAGGCCTATCAATTGGGGTCCAGTGCAACAGTCAAAACCCAACATTTCTCCTTCTTTCCTTTCCAGCGTAAAATGTCAGCCGGTTCCTCGCCCCAATCCCCGGTGACCAATTTACATTATAAACTCAATCGATAACACTAAATCATCCGATCCCCGAGAGTCACCGAGGTACCTTGAGGTACTGAAGGATAAGACTGACTCCTCTCTTCAAATGAAAGTTTGCCGTTTACTGAATCGAGCGTTGAATACCAAGTCATACCTTTCAGCGCTGTACGTTAGGTCCATAATGATACCATCGGAGGCCAGCTCATCGCTCTCAAGGGCGCTGGGATCAGTGTTGCGGAATGTGTCGTGAAAACTATACAAAATGCAACGTAAAATTTCGTTTTACATCATGTTGATAACTTTCAAAGAAAAATGCTAGGACGACAGCAAATAGCTTGTTAATCTTGACAAGTAGGTATAAGTTAGGTATAAGCATTAAGTGAGTTATTTTGGAATAATTTTAGGGTTAGAAGTTCTAAACATAAGGGAATATTGAATGATGTGAACATATTTCACGAGTCTTACCATGATGCTTCCAGGTCCCACAACAAGATCCGTCGATCCCAGCCAGCACTAAGCTGAAAGACGAAGAAAAGATTAAAAAATAAACTGAACTGTTACGGTGCTCAAGTGCATAAGTTCCTACTTCATCAGTACTCTAGCCTGTTTCGGGCGTTCAGTTGATAAAGCGAAGCGCGAGAGTAAAACGGTGCAATAGAAGCGGCAAGGTGAAAATGTAAGGAGGTTTAGATTGAGTCGCATAATATACGCCTGTGAAACTTTTTGACAAAAGTTTGTTTCAGTAGACCAGAATCTGTTACACCTCAATGATTGGTCGTTACACGACTCATCCCAAACATTTTTTTTCCATCTGACCGAAAACCTCGCGCCTTTTATCGCTCAGCTGTTAACATTATGCCCATCGAGCTCACTTTTATATTTACTAACTAAACGCCTCGAACATGGTTCCGCTGCTCAAGAATATTCTCTCTCTCAAAGGCGCCCCGCTGTGTAACAAAACTGTCGTTCAAGAATGCTATCTTGAATAGATCGGAAAATAATCTTGAGGATTGCTTAAAGCCTTAACCTTACTCAACAGTTACAACAAAATGAATCTCACCAAGTATGTTGTGTTGTACCCAGCCTCTCTCCCCACAACAGCCAGCCCGGTTACACAGCTGGAATGTTCTGTGAACACGTGTTTACAAATGAATCCTGCCACCCTATTGGTTACTGAATCGTGCTCCTTAGAGCCCTGTTAATAAACATGACACATAGTTAGACAGAGTAAGTAATTATTTGGAAACAGGCTCTCAAAAAGTTATCCAAACACAAACAAGCAAAGCAGAATATCTGACAGATCCAACGCCTATTATGTGAACACAGCAAGAAGAAATGATCAGAAGGGAAGGAAAGCCAATTTGCGGGTCAAGAATACTAATATCAAAAGTTCTGCTTAATATGTGAGAAGTTTTAAATATTGTTACCACTTATCTACTTATTAATTTATTTGTTCAGTTCGCCAAAGGATACAACAAGTAATGTTAAGATTCTAGGTGACGTAGATATGGGTGGTAAATAAGGAATATGTCATTTAGTTACTGTGAGAAGACAAACTGTAAATGCTTACAAAACTAAGATCTAACTTTTTTTTATAAGTATGTCGTGTGGCTGAATAATGCGCAATGAAAAAATAGAGCTGCCCATGATACAATTTACGAATGGAAGATGTGCATCTCTTAACCTTTTAACTCCTGTCGCTGACCAGCATCTAATTTCTTCTAACAATAAAACCCCTGAATTACACAAAAGGTCCTGATAATGAAGGAAATGATCATCAACTGAAAAAGCTCTTGATTGTCAAAGAAATTCTCCTTATCAGCACCTTAGGTGATGCAAACAAAACAGTATGGAGAATATGCATCCTGAAGTAAGGATGTGAAAGGCTTACACGTACCTCTACATCTTTTTTCACAGGCTTGAAGGCCTTTTCACCGAGCAGAATTGCGTATTTGTAAATAAGATTTTCGTCTGCAGGTCTCATGTTTTCCAGAACCTTGACAGCGTCCTCGTCAAAGCCCCACACATCTGTTCAAACAAAAGACACAGCTTTAACCACCCACTGTCATTGTAATCTCAAACCTTCAGGAAGAAAATTTGCACAGTTAATCGCATGGGGCCGACAAAAATCAAACAATTAATATCACGCCTGTCATCAAAAGTTACAGAAAATTTTACAAATTCTGATGCTAAAAAAGATACCAATCCCTAATTTTACGAGGAAGCATAACTCTACTTGTTTATAAGATAGAGGGTGATTTTTTTTTTCATTAGGAAGGTCACTTTCATAGGAGGACTTTTCAGTGTTCGGTTAGCGTCAGTGAACCGTAAAACGCACGAATCAGCCGAACGGACTTTTATCTATGCAGAAAAATGCCAAAGCAACGAAAACAACCCTACTGAAAAACATTCGCACACAATAAAATTATAATACTTTTAGGTCAGGTCAAGACTATCTAATGTTTTCAATTTCATGTAATTTTACCCGTGGTGGGTACCCTGGGTGTTAAACGGTGTGACCCCAACCCTCCTCCGCTAAAAACATCCAATCCTCACCCTTGCATTTACTTACAAATATTATTGTCTTCTGATGCCACTACTAATAAATCAAGGTTCTCCACAAAAACGGATCTCAACAGGGAAATGTTGCTGGTGTGTTCAGAAGCAGACGACATCTGAAACATTAAAAGGAATTTAAGACACAAAATTGTCAAGATAGAGAGTCTTGTGAGAGCTCTTTCTTGGTGAAAATTGCGTACAAGTTTCTTGTACATAAAATCGCACAATCTTAGAACCAACCAAGCCACCTGGCGATTTTCACGCCATAATGACGCATGTGTACGCGCGTACGTGCATTTTGGGCGGGAAATCTTTTTACCTTTCAATATTTGCTCTCGTATGGTTAACTAAAGCATCTATGTAATGACTGAAAACAATACGAGTACCAAGGAATTTGTAAGTGACTGTTGTTCAGTTCGGTAAATTACTGTAAAGTTTTTTTGTGGCGGGTATCTGGAGAGATTAATTTTCTTTATTCACTTATAATCAAAATACTGTCATAAAACTACTTATAACAAACGCAAGATAGGGTCAGATAGGGTCATTGTGTTGTGTTTCTGAGGCAAGACAATTAATTCTCACCACACTTCTCTCCGCCCAGGAGTACAAATGAAACCGAAAAACTCACGATGGACTGGCGTTCAATAAGAGCACCTATAGTCTTAGTCGCTTCATGCTTCTGACAATGGGATAACCTACACCAGGATTGGTCTTACCAGCAAGCTTGACTTTAAACCTCATTTTAAAGTTACTTGTAGGATATATACCTGGTTTATAGTATTTAGGAAGGAAGGTCTCGGCCTGTTTTCACCACTGGCACTCCTGTTTGGACTGCGCCAATCGAACTTGGCCGCGATCTGAGCTGCTAAGCGAGACTTGGCTTCACTCTGTAAGAATATCTCTTTGCTGTAGACGAAAACACACAGAACATGGATATTACACATCTTATGACGTCAAGACCATTTCCGGAGATTACACGAAGACTTCCGAGGTTTCCTTAAGATCGACCGAAGAGTTTTCGAGTACATCATGCAGATTTCTGTTATGAATAAATACGCAACACAACCATGTGAAAGGAAAATCATAGAAGAGCTCGAATGATGTCCAGTGATAGCGCGATGGCCTCTAATGTTTGTCAAGCATCCCAGAAATATTGAAAAGTCACAAAAAATATTACTTTTAATAGAATAAATCACATTTTAAACATGTGGCTCTTACTCGAGTCTGACAAAGAAAAAAATAAACCGATGAACAAAAATTTCGTTAAATATCTCCCTTTTTGTAAATCTATCTATAAATCCATTTCTTCATGAATTCATTAATTTCACTTCATTTTCTACTCATTATTCATTCATTTATTTAAGATGTTTTTAAATTTCGAGTATAACATTCAGGGAGGGGAGAGTGAGGATGATCTTTATTTACCTGTACATGAAATTGTTTGACTGAAGTCGTTCCCACTTGGACACGTGACCATTACTACCTCCACTGAATATCAAAAGAGGAACTTTCCGAGCTGGAAAAAATGTCGAAAAATAATGATATAAGTGACCTAGCATGGCTAAGAATAAGCAAACTTTAAATGTTACATAGCATATCATGTGTAAGGTATGAGGGAACAAGTTTTCTTGTCAGCACCATAGAACAGTTTGGAAAATGTGCTAACTGATTTTTGGGTGTAAAGGGTTAATTTCGTCTGTAAGTTTGTACGTTGTCGAAAGTTGTTGACATCTATAGAAGGATGTTTTTTTTCGCCTCGACATCAGCACGGGACGAAGAAATTTACTGAGCCCCCTAGGAGGAATCGAACCTAAAACTATCAGATTCCGCGTTATGATGCTCTCCCACTGAGCTGCAAATTACTCCTTCTTGAGCAAGGTTACTGGTTTCATCTTTTGACAAATATTAGTTCAGTTGTTATCCACAGAAAATATCAATATGGAACGCGAAATTACGTACTGTAAGTAAGAGACTCCATTGCACACTTGTTCTTTAGTGTTGTTAAACATCCAGATGAATTGTACTTCCACACAATCAGATGTCGTCTGCTGTTTGTTCCTGAAAGATTTCAAGTGTTTAATCATAAATCATATGCACCACAACTCACAGAGACACCATGGCCAAATGGTTAAGACACTACATATTTGTAGTCTGGGGGCCCTGTGATCCTAGGTACAAGTCCTCCCCTTGCCGTGCTTTTTAGGTTGTTGGAACAAAGTTGTCACGCAGGAATTAAAAAAAACAAGCCCCTCTCCCCTCCAGTTTGCTTCTAAAGCATAGCTGATGAGAGGGGGCCTCGTGGTGCATTTGACATCCCCTTGTCAAGAAAAAAATGATAACTTATAACAAGAAAACAACCTGGCATTCCCCTTACTGCCAGTGAGCTGTCACTTCAAGACCTACCCCCTTCCTCAAGAAAATCCTTTCCACACCCTAGCTCCTTCCACAGTAAACACATCATTTCTATTGGGTTACTCTTGACAATTTGCCACCAGTCATGAATAATTATCAGAGATTAAGAGCTCAGAAACCCAAATGGAAACAAAGAAAATCTAAACGAAAGTGATTCTCACAGCTCATTTTTCACTAGAGTTCAGTAGCTCACAATTTCTGACAATCTTCTAGAGTCTGAGTGAGTTAAAAGATATGACAGGAACTGTGCAGAGCACCTACCTATTACATGTCCTAAGTCAGAGATATAGTGAAACAATACCAAAGGAAAACTAGAAAAAAAAGATGAAACAAATTCAAGATGAGTAAACACCCCACAAAATAACGACCAGAACACTTTCACCAATACAAATAAATTGTTCTTAATTGTATAAATTATATACATTTTTATCTGAAATTTGAGTTCTCATGACAGTGACATGTAATTGAACCTCTTAACTTTGCATTAGCCTTTTACACTCTAATATCAGCAGACAAATTCTCCATACTGTTCTCTATACATTTCCTAAGGTGCTGACAAGGAGAATTTCTTGAATAATCAAGAGCTTCCTTATTTGGTGATCATATCCTTTATTCTCATGACCTTAATGTTTTTTTCAGGGGCGATATTGTAAGGAGAATTTAGATGCTAGTCACTCTTAGGGATCAAAGTGTTAATCTCTCCTACCCATTACTTTCCTCATCTTGAAACGTTCCTATGAAATCTGTCACCTGCAAGAGATGTGAATCTTGTTCACCTCAAACATTTTCATTTCACTTCAGCTTGATAAAATAAAAAGGTTGTGTAATAGCATATTAACAAGGTGTTAATGAGTAATTTTACAAAGAGAGGGGAGGGAGGGGAGGAAGAAGAGGGAGGGAGGGGAGGAAGAAGAGGGAGGGGAGGGTGGGACAAAGTGAAGGGATAGGAGGAAGTGGAGGGAGAGGGCAGACTGCTCTCTGGGGATGACCTTTCCTGTCTTTATGAGAAATATTCAATTAAGGTGGCTCATAGCCATTCTTGCTTTCATCAAGTTATAACATCAATTCTTTAGTAACAAACTGTAAATACTGTCACAATTCTAACATCCTTTGTCTTCTTGATCAAGTTGTAAAGACAAGCCCAATCTTTAGCAAACAAGTATTAATCACTTTTTGACATAATAGGTGACCATAGCAACACTATAGTCTCTTAAAACACCCTTAATTTCAACCTAATGTAATTCACTAGAGTGAACCAGGTGACCCCATTTTTTATCTGAAAATCACATATGGTATATGACAATTCATTCTTTAACAAAAGTGCCACCTTTAATTTTGAAGATTTAAGGTGACTCTGAACCTTCTCTTGAATTTTACTTGTTTCACAAAACCATTCAAAATATCATGTGTAGTTACTTTGAGCTGTCCAAAAGCAAATAATAGAATTGTATCACTGACTTACATTTTCTCCTGATTTTGGATCATACATAGCAGCTTCAGCAGTGCCTGCTGCCACCCAGATAGTCTTGATTGGTCTAACATAACAGACTCCAGTAACTGCAGTACTGTAAACAGCAAAACAGTCCAGTAAACAAAAAATCAGAGACATTAAACTTTATGTCAGTCGCTGTTTAGATACAGTTATTTTTTTCTGACAGAGGGTATCTGGTAATAATGCAAAATAGATGTACAAAGACTTGCTTAAGTACATATCTGGTTCAAAGTCAAATTAATTGACACCACTTAAATGTTTCTGTCAAAATCAGGATCTTTGAAAAATAGGTGATCCTGACACTCCTAAGTTTTAGTTATTTGTTAAAAAGACAGTTTCTAAGAATAAAGAATTCATCAAATAGGGGATATTGTTCTTTAATACACAATTGAAATGAAATTCTCAGTAAAGGCCGACAGTAAAATGTACCGTCATCAGTAAGAAGAATTCATTTTGTTTTAGATCTTGTACCTGAATCCATCAAATTTATGCATGACTTGTCCATCTTGAGACCAAACTTTAACAACTTTATCAAAAGCACCACTTAACACCCTGAAAAAATTCAACAAAAAGGTTGCTCATACATTGTACATTCAATAATTGGCAACAACTGCCTTTGTTCAAACACAACCAAAATTAGATAGGTCACAACTCTTATTCAAAATTAAAAAGTAAAATTGACAAGATACCCAAATTGATTCCCCATTTATATATACAAAGTCTGTAACTTACCATGTATTGTTGTCTGAGTCTCGTGCCAGGCACATGCAGATTATTCCTGCATCATGTGCTTTGTTAACCCTGAAAAACAAATTTGCAGAAAGTATGACTGTAATAATCTAAGCTTGTGTATATGCCAAACATTTAATTAATATATGCACAGAATCTAAGCCTGCAGTCATAAGCTATGAGAAATTACTGGTGATAAATAACATCTTTAAAGTGTTGCTAAATATCCATTTACTTATTGCTCAGTGACCTGACCAAGTCAGGAAAAAAACCCAGAATCTAAATTGTGGTAAACTAAGTTCATTTCCTTATTTAATGAAATTTTTTGGCCAATAACTTTGAACCCTATTTCAGAGTCATATCATGTTGAAATGTCACAGGTATGTAAGAATGAGAAAACCTGAAATTGTTAGCATCTAAAGTACAGAAAGAAGGGAGCTACTATTTATCATGGTCTAAATGCTTAAAATTGAATGATTTTCAAACCTTACTTTGTTACAACTGATAAACTCTTGTTTCCTTTGTATGAAAAAGTGGAATCGTAAACAACTAACTTCTGGTCATACCTGTAAAATACATTGATGAAACACCTACAATCTGAGCCAACACTGTCTGCCAACTCTGATACTCAAAGACTACTTTGCAGAATTATGCAGTTTGGAAGATTGAAAAATAGCATTTAACCCTTCACACCCTAACATCAGTTAGCTGCACTTGATTGATATTCTCCATACTGTTCTGCATATATTTCCTCAGATACTGACAAGGAGAATTTGTTTAACAATCAAAAGCTTTTTCAGTTGGTGATCATCTTCTGTATTCTCATAACCCTAATGTGTGATTCAGGGGAGATAATGTGAGGAGAAATAAGATGCTTATCACTCTTGGAGGTCAAAGGGTAAAAAGATCAAAGTAGGGTGAAACTTATTGGGATTATATGTTGTAATTTTTCAGGTGACTACACATTTCAACAGTCCACCTGTCAATATAGTTCTGTAGTTTGTTTGTCAAAATTAAATTTAGTTTACAATGGAGTTATAGGTTATGAAAATTTCAATCTTAAACTACATCCTTTAAAATGTATAAAAATTTACATATCTTCTGCGAAATCTTCCTGTGTTTTTGAAAAGTCTAACATTTCTCTTTCTCTAGGTAAACCTCCAGCAACACAGGTTTTGGCTTTCTGTAATGTTAGTTAAATGTCATTCAATCTAAACATACCCTCCACTGTAAACTCTTGATTCGTGACAAACTACACATTTCACAAGATCTGAATGTTCCTTACAGACATAGGCTGAAAAAGATATACAAATTAGTAGCTGAACTATTATGAAGAACACTAAACTTAAAAAAGATGTTACTTGTCTCACCATGAACAAAAGAGAAAGAAAAAGATTTAAGTCCTTATCAGGAATCAAGCCCCAGACCTTAGCATTCTGCACTTCCATGCTTTACTTCTGGGCTACAAGTACAGAGAACTTGAGGGAGAAAAAGGCTGTCAGCAGGATCATATGTGACAAATCCTACGCAATGCTTTAAGGATCAGCAATGTTGAAAGCATCATGAGTGTAAATAGAATACAAAAAGATAGTACTTTTTAATAACATGATTTCTCCAAATTACTGTCTAATATCATAAATGTACCAGCCTACCCTTTGTGTCTATTACATGTCCAATTTCTCTGCCTGAAATCCAAAATGAATGAAAGTATTATAGCTAGCAGTAAGCTTCAATCAATATACTTAATTAAAAAACGAGCAAAGGAAATACCCACATACCCGCCCTTAGGAGGGTCATAGTCATAGTTTGGGAGGTATCAGAAGGGGGGGGATAGGGGATTGAGGAAGATGGGTACATGAAGGGGAGATGGAGAGGGATGGAGGGGTCATGGAAGGGGGGTGGTGGGGGATGGGAGATGGAGGAGGAATGGAAGGAGAGGGGGATGGAAGGGGCTGGGGATCTCAAAAAGCTTAATAACTTTTTAAAAAGGAAAATTAAAACATCCCTTCCAAGAGTTCAATTGAGGTGAACCAATTAACTGAGAGGGAGGGCTTAAAGGGAAAATATCTGGTTTTGGGTCACGACTTACAGACTATCAAAGCACTAGCAGGGCTGAACAGGCCAGATGATCATTCATTTTCTTCTTATTCATAAAATTACCTGGATCTCTCATGTTGAATACTTGGACTGTTGAATCCACAGCTGCAACTATTTGGTTTCTCCTTACATTCCATGCCATGCAGTACACTGGAGATCCAATCTAAAAGAATAATCATTGGTAAAAAATTCATTAAATAAACAAACAGCTCTCTTTCTCTGTTTACCTGCTCACTTTCACTCCTGAGATATCAAATACTAATTCTCTCTACTGTCTGTCAAATCTCTCTTATGATGTTAGTTCTGAGAAATTGGAGTTAAATAAATCAAATAACATCCACATTTGATATCTTCAAATTCTCATCACCTGTTTACTTGTCAATGTATTCATACTGAAGGGAGAACTCACTGATTGATCACCACAAGGAGTCAGAACAACTACCTTTTAATTTTTTACCACTTTGACTCTTTGCAATATAATTAGACATAAATTATCCTCAAATATTTCATATACTGTCAGGAAAATAGGTAACATTGATTAAGAACATTATCAACTTAAGCATTTTGTTTGAGTAAATAACTAGACTCTCCTAATCAACCAATAAAGAAAAATCTTGCATGATTATCATTGAGGAAAATAACCTAGTTATGTACAGCCCCATTACCACTGATTTCCCAAAGACAGAATGTTGAAATACCAGTGGAAAAATTGACTGAAAAACTATCAACTTACATCTCATTGTAACATTTATTTCTTTATAAAATAACATGCAAATTAGTTGATAAAAAAAAACACCTTTATTATATATTCAAACTTACTGGAATCCTATCATGTACTGCACCTCCAGAGCCCCAAGCTATAATAGTGCCATCATTTGCTGCCGAAAAGAGAAGTTTTGCATCTCCCCTGTTGAAGGAAAACATTATGGCATATTATGAATTATAATAACTGTCATGCTACACTATTTTGATTGGTTGAGTTCATACTCTGACAGTGTTTTTCCGTGAGGTTATTCTGTTATGTTAAGTGCTACATAAGTGCAATGCATATAGCAAATTGTAAGAACTTTTTGACTGAAAAGTAGCATGACCCTCTTAACAATTGAGATCATGCAAAAGTTGATCTTGGTACTGACCAGAATAAAAAGCTTGTAACCCAGCCATCATGTTCACGAACAGAGCGAATAATTTTCCCAGGCTCACCAGTGGAGTAGTCCCATACTTTGATCACTCCATCTACAAACAGATGAAACAAACACTGATTAACTAAGTGATTTTGTTATAAACTAATCACCAGTTCTTATCTGTTAACTCTGCAAACAATATAAACATTTTGAGACTTTAAAACTCTCTCTGTTAGAGCAGGTGTTAATCATTTCTGGAGTGGCTACTGACACAGATGATTAAGAAAGCTCATTCTCACTGGCTAGGAAAAATGAGTGATTTAAAGCAAAAAATGGTGCAATTTGTGAATAAATTGCACTGATGAGAGCCAATCAGATCACAAGGATCACCCATGATTTCAAAATGGGTGTAACACTAGAGATAAAATAACTCATGAAAGTTTAAATTGCAGTTTACCCCCATTTTACAGCCCATGTAAATCATATTTGGATTATTATAGGTTATTATTATAAATGTAAAAAAGTATGGAAAGTAATTTTAAGGCTGTGATATGATGAAAACACACAGGAACATTATCTGCCTGTAGTGGTAGCTTATTTGGACAGGGGAATATATATAACGGCGTAATATGCGACTAACACAGTCTATATACTGTAAGATTTTACGCCACTAACCCAGTCGGTAGATTAATTATAATAAATTAAAATATAATTAAATTATATTACTGGCGTAAAATCTTACATATATACATATATCACCGACAAGAAGAAATTATGCCGTTAGTTATTGGCGTAAAATCTTACATATATATTTTGGACAGCATGTTTATCCAGAGATTGGTTTGAAAACAAAACAATGAACTGCGCTGAAAAGGATAATTACAACTCCAAGGTAGATTAAGTCTAAAAAAAGGTCACAATTTGAAGTCATATCGTATTTAAAGTCTATAAAGAAAGCAGCTTAGATTGACATAACTGGCTTCAGTGAAGCTTGTGGGGCACCAGGCTCATCGGTCGCTAAAAAAGCATTTGAAATTTCACCAAGTATCGTATTTCCTGTCATACTACCTTCAAATCCCACAAGAATCTCATGTTTCATCGGATTGTACAATAGCGCTGTGATCGTTTTATTGTGGGTATCTTTAATCACCGCTAGCTTCTCCATCGCCATCTTCAACGAAAAGTTAGAGGAGCACCTCCACTAATTTCGTTTTTTTGCCTCTCTTCCTATACCAATATTGTAAATAACCAGTTTGTAACACAGTAGTTATGTGAACAAACTTTGAAAAGGACTGCGAAAACGGCAAATGTCTCAACCAATGTGTTTGGGAATAAACTATGAGCAGTGGCTCCTTTTTAGTAAAGTCCATCTCACAAGTCAAACGAAATCATTGGGAAAAGGATTGAAGTTAGCATGTTGCACAGAACTCTGGGATTGAGGTAAACAAGAAGCAGGCCTTACTGACATCTTTCGTTTAACTCGCATGAAAGACCTCACCAAAGAGGAAGAACTGCATGTAGTCCAGTCTAGGACTGTAGCTACACTCCTTGTGATCTAATTTTGGACCTCAGAAGGGCAACAAGGAACCAACAGTGGCTAGACACAATAAAGACTTCTTTGCATTCTTTGACTCCATAGACAGGACTCTGACAGTAATCTCAGGGAGGGATGGTATAGTGGTATAGTACATGCTTCCCTAACACCACTGTTAACTTTGGACCTTGGCAGTA
>NC_089317.1:650000-677500 GCF_036669915.1 Pocillopora verrucosa | reverse complement strand
CAACGGGATAAAAGTCTATTTTTTGACCTTCAATACTCTTTGCAATGGACTAAAAATGTCACTCAAGGCCGTTAAAAAAACACTGCTTTGCCTTAACTGGCGTGAAATTATACAATCCTGGGTTGTGGTAAGTTTTGTCACAGACCCTTGCACCGTTAAATTTCTCTCTCGATTATTAAATCTATATAAAAATTCTTCTTCCATTAATTACGCTGTCTTTCGGTTGCCTCATAAACATTGTCTCAAGTTGGTGTCCCTCTGTCCCGTGACACCCACAAGACAAGCTGTAAAAACACCTACTACTTTTCTCAAGAGCAACTCTCTTATGCAAACCATTATTGACAACTTGATTGCACATAATGGAGAAACGATGGGTTTCTTTGCTATTTTTACTGAGTGGACTATGCTTGGAAGGTAAATAAAGTTTTAAAGTAATTCCATTTGTATCATCAGTGTCACAGATTAAAATCTGCCATATGTAAAGGCAGTAGGATAAATTAACCACGATGTCGCTGTAATTCGTAATTGTCAATTTCTGTCAAAAGTGTTTCGCTAAATGATTGAAGGCAAACTTTAAAATGTTTCGGGTTTTAGTTTCTCTTGCTTATCCTCAATCCGCAAAAAAATTTTTCCGCATAACACAGACAATCGTTGATTGATCTGCATAATAAAACGACCGCAGAATTTCATGTCGCAAGGTGAGTGGGTACAGAGTCTTAGCTTCGGCGAATGGTATTTTCCCCGGGAAAGTGATGTGTCTTGAGTCACAAGACGGCAATGTGTTCTTCAAACAATCACGAACAGGACATGTTATTACACTTGCCATGAGTTTTGTATCGATCAGAGTCAAAATCATAAACATGGCCTATAATGTAATTATTTAGTTATAAAATAATTCAAATAGTACGCGCGCTCTGATTGGCCATAAAACCATTTTACATGAGCGCATGTAAACACGGTTTTCGCTCCTCTTTCATTAGTTATTTTATAAAAGAAATGTAAAATGGTTTCCGTGTTTACATAGCCTAATGTAAACACTTGGGAGGTTGGGAGAACGGAAACCATTTTACCTTTCTTCATTGAAGCATGAAAGGCTTACTAAGTTAGCGTTTTCCGAACGATCAATATGAATTGTTTAATATTCCACTCTCTGTAAAGTTCAGTATTTCATCAGTATCAAATTGGTCTTAATTTTCTTCTACATCCGCCGTTTCACTGAAGGAAATATGCAACGATCCGTTGAATTTATTTTTGTGGTCAGATCATTTATCCGTGGTCTAACTTCACCTGTAAAAATTAAATATGTTCTTTCTATAATTGATAGTTTCGTTTTTAACTTGTAAAATGGCTTAAGGCCATTTCCATTTTATGACTCAAAATTCACACCTTCCTCCTTTCCATCACTCCGTCAGTCCTTCCTATGAAAATTCCGCTGACAAGCGCTTAAGCAATTTTGCATATTCAATTTCATCGTAAGGCTCAATTGAGGTCAACTGATAGCTGAGAATTGGTCAAAACTTTAACAGAATGCTGATATATAATAATAGAGCAGCAAATTTTACTGATGGGCATTTGATACGCTCTGATAAAAACACTATTCGAGGCCGATAAGGCGTCTGACATTGCAGTATTTTTGGGATCTCTGTACAGCACTTCTTTATTCTGAATTTGAACATTGGATTGCCGAAAACACCAAATCGGTGAACTATACTCAGGAATGAATAAAGCATTCACTTTTTCCAAAAACAGGAGAAGGAAAGACAAACGCTGCGCTTTGGTTATTGATACTTTTAAATGCTGCTAACTGCACAACAAATGGTTATGGTCTCCACGAAATAAGAAAAAAAAGCGAATGCTTTTGAAAGGGAAGGTAATCGATGACATCCATTGCGCCAAGATAGCAGCGTGTAGTTAATTTCGGTATGTTGCTTTTCCAGGAGTACAAGGTACGGATACAAAATGACTTTCCATAGGCAAAAACCTCACAATATGAAGTCTGATCAGGGAACTCGGCACTACATCCTGCATCAGTCGTTTTCCGCGTCTAGTGGCTCGCAGCTACTCTGACTGGTCGCAATAACGGATCACTCAAAATCCTTAATTTGTTCATGATTTTTTTACTCATTTATTTATTTATGGTGTATTATTTACTAGAAGGAGTCCATGCAATGCAGTGGTTTGTTTCAAGACGTGATGGGAACTTTGCTAACAATTGCGGGCTCAAAGCGTCATTGCCCTGTAAAACAATTCAACAAGTGATTGCGCATGCATCTGATGGTGATGTTATCAATATAGACGGCACAAGAACGTCCCGTGGCCCTTATCCGTGCGAGAATTGGACAGAATTGAATCTAGCCGCTCTGGCAATACGCAGTTACAACACTCGAGCATTTCTTTCTTGCAAAACTGAGGGCCTGCGAGTTTTGTGTAATTCGAGAAAGAGAGCCTTTGGTGGAGTCTCTGTGGACCAAATAACCTTCGTCAACACTTCACTTCATCTCTCTGACTGCTCCTTAAAGCTCAACGACTGCAGCTTTATAAACAGTTCCGTTGCCGCGCTTACGTCAAGATACGCCACTGAATCTGTGAGAAAAAATGTTCAACTCGATGGATGCACCTTTCAGAACAACAGTGCTAGTAGTGTTACAATTTATGGCAATTCTATGGTCAACTTGAACATTTCCAAAACTACGTTTGCTTACAATAAATTGCTGAGTGAGGAAGACGCAATATTGTACTTGTCCGACAAAAACTTGCATGGGAATCAAAGTGGGGAGAGTTGTTTTACATCGAAGTATTTTAGGTGAGTATTCATTTGCTTTCATTTGATTGGCATGTGCAAGCGTAGTGGGCGAAAATGTTTGCTCTCAGAGAAAAGAGAGATCACAAAAGTAAAGATCCTTTTTACTCTAAGGTAAAAACAAACCAGTTTGCCCGTATTCCACTGGCATGAGTCACTCTTTTCACTATCAGAAAATATCTTTTCCCTTCACTTCCTCGCTTTGTTTGAGCATGACGAGGAGTTTCATAGACTAAGCTAGTAAAAGAGACACATCGGCAAAATGAGTGCGCTTGCTTTTAACGTGCGAGAAATTTACACAGGGGATGGAAACATTCGTATAGTAACACTATTGCAGCAAAATGGCGGCATTTTTCGAATTCCCGTTGTTTGTTTTCATTTTGTGGGGAAAAGCTCAAACCAAAACAGGTAAGCTACCGTTTTCAGGAAAAAACAATAAATAACATGTAGCGGTCACAGGTGTTATTTTGCAAGTGATATTCCCCAATTTGAAACCTTACGTCTGCTACGATACGGCCGGGGCAAGGCGTTGTGCCCTTGAGACGTGCGGGAAAAAAAAATCCGAGCTCCGCTTTTAGGCTTGGCTAAATGTATGTATTTCAAATTCAACACAGAAAAATATATATGACGCAATTTACTTCAAATTTGAATAGAGAAAAAGGACGCACCTCTGTGTGAAAATGATGCAGGTCTTGTATAATTTGTAAACAAGCGCTGTGCAGGTGAGGACCAAACGACAGATGCTTAACTTGGGAAAGTTCTTTAATAAGCGATGTTGCAAAATCGATAAGTTCAGATGAATTCTCTTGGACATAGAGCTTAGCCACCTGGCGTTCAACGACTAATATTTATGTAAGGAACAATGAAATGTCAGGTCATGTGAACAGGATGATGAGGGGGAGGGGGATGGAGGGGTATTTGAGTTGGGATCACATGGTTTCAGGGATAACAGAGAATGATCAATGATCGTGGAATTTACTTTCGGAAAGTCGACAGACGCGTTCCAGTATTATTTGGGAAACTCGATATTAATTGGTTTGCCGTTGACATATCGAATTGTTCTCATTTGTGTGCGTGACAAGTTTGCATATTCTGACCACTAACAATAATCCTTTCTGCGCTTCGCGTATCCACGACTAAAAATGCTAGTTTTCCTAAAATAGGAAAAATGACTGCTCTACTGTATAGAGGCCCAGCGTAAAGCAAGCATCAGTCCCCGGCAGCAACAAGAAAAAACTTATTATGGTAACAACAAACTCTGATGTATAGTTCTATGATGGCAGGTGTAAGTTACAAATGCGTACTTGCTGCCCGTCACGAAGAAGCCCCATTTTATCTGAGGAGGAAACCTGAAACCTCCCGAGTACAGAGCCAGACACTGAACATGAACCCTAAGGGAGAGAAGTTGAACTAAAGTATGTAAATACAAACTGTAAATATATGAGGTACCACCTGCAATCAAATTGAAATAGACGTAAAGAAAAGAAAGCACAAATGCCAGCGATGTCAGTGACTTGACCCGGTTAGATCTCGCCATTTAATTCCCACGTCTCCTTGTCAACAGTCAAAAAGTCATAACCGTGAAAACAATGATTTGCTGCTATTCTTAGAACCGCAGCGAATAACACCTCTTGGATTGTGACCAATAATTTATTCACCCTGTACGTCTCGTGACATTCCAGTGAGGAATCCCAATCTCGAATATCGCGTGAATTTTGTTTTCGAAAAGCAGCCGTTAAGAACAGTTGATCGGCGTTGTCTCGATGTCTTGCCGACTCACATAATGGAGCTAACAACGTTTTATTGGATTTTTCTTTGGAGTGGAATATGTTTGGAAGGTATGTGAAATCTCGTTATGATTTGCAGTTATATCTACTCAGCATATTGCCTTTAAACTTAGCCACTTATTGATGCAAAGATACCCCAACCAGTAGCGTCGATAAGGTTTCGCTAAATTGTCTACACCAAGAGCTGCTGGTTGAACGACTCGTAGGAGGCCTTGTTTCCACTGATGTTGGTTTTTTTCACTATACATGTCTTGGCAGATCGCCGTTGTTGACTCAAATAAACATTGATTTCGACTTGTGGGGTTCAAGCTCCTGGAGTAAATCCGTGTACCTTAGTGCCAACCGATTTTTAATTGCGTAGGAAAATGAAACAAAAAAGAAAATTAAAATCCGTTTTTTTAAGAGCTGCAGAAAGAGAAAAACGAAGAGCATTAAGTGAATTCGAATGCCGTTTCCTTCCCAGCGGGGAATAAATGAGGAACCAATTTGGTTTGTTTACAGCGCAAAGGAAAACGAAGAACAAAGTTAAAATTTGAGCTTCATTTTCCTACGCGATTGAAAATCGTTTAGCACTAAGATACACGGATCCAAGTAATATTAGCTAATTCAATGAGAATGTTTCCATTCGGCATAAGTATAATTTTTGAAGTTGGGTGAAAATTGGAGAAGCATGGCTCTTTGTTGAGAGTTGGTCTAACCTTTTTAACGAGCAGGAGAGTAACTTTATGACCAAGTTGACATCCATCGTTGATTGCATCAGCTTTAACGAAACAGGAAGTGGAGGGACTTTCCCCAGGAAACTTGTCGTGTGTCACAAAGCAGTCTCGTGATTTCTAAAACGGTCAGAATAGCAACATAATGGTCGTAATTATAGAAAGTGATAAATAGAAGAGGGGGTTGACAGCTAATCTGTAAGAAATTGCGTGACGTTGCGTGACGTGGGTTTGTTAATTTTCATTTCAAAGACAGTCACGTTGAACAACATGACGGTAGTCGGAAAGTTACTGTTGTTACCTTCCGCGTTAGTTAGCGCTCTTCTTGTCAAAATAATCAGAATCTTGTTATATAAGCAACATAGACCTTTATTGAAAAGAAAAGTTGACTTCATTTTTGGTGAACACTTTGTCATTCATTCATCAACCTGACAAAGTGGCACAAAGGGCGAGTGACGTGTCTGCAGTTGATTGGCGATATCAAACACAGAAAAAAGGCATCGTTATTTTAGACATGTATAGTTACGTCTTTTCTCTGGGCTAGAAATCCTTGAAAAAATAAGTTTAAACCATAATCTCTATTTATTTATATATTTCTTATTTAATAGAAACTATCCATGCCAAGCAGTGGTTTGTCTCAAGATACGATGGGACCTTTAAAAATAACTGCGGGCTCAATGCGTCATCGCCATGTAAAACCATTCAGCAAGTTACTATGCATGCGTGTGATGGTGATATAATAAATATAGACGGCACAGGAACGTCACGTGACCCTTATCCGTGCCAAAACGAGAAAGGATTGGATCTAGCTGGTTTAGTTCTGCGCAGCTACAATAGTCGAGCATTTATTTCTTGTAGGACGAATGGATTTCGGTTTTTTTGCGGCATGGCTTCTCGAGGAGTCTTTTTTGAAGAAATCACCTTCGTTAACACTTCAATTCATCTCTTTGAATGTTCTTTAAAAGCGGTCGCCTGCAGCTTTATAAACAGCTCTGTTCCTACACTCACCTTGAAATACGATGAATACTTAATGATGAGAAATGTTCAACTGAATGGATGCACCTTTCAGAACAACAGTGCTTGTAGTGTTACAATTTATGGAAATTCTTCCGTTGACTTGAACGTTTCGAATTCTACATTCGTCAGCAATAAGATACGTAGTGGAGGAGATGCCATACTTAACATGTCTATTCAAAACTTACAAGCAAATCAGAGCAGTATCAAAGCTAATTTTACTGATCTAAGAGTGTTACAGAATATCTGTTCAGGTAAAGCATGCTTTCGAGTTTTTGCTGGCATAAACGGAACTGACTTAGTTCTCGTTATGGAGAGAGTACTTTTTAAAAACAATGTGGCTGGAGTAAATATCTTGGACGTTCATGGCTTTTCAAACGGGTACACTGATTTCAAGTCGTCACAATTTCGAAAAAATAGAGGCAGAGCGGTCCAAATCCATGATGGGATCTCAGTTGAGCTGAAAATCGAAAGAGCATTGTTCTCTGAGAATAAAGGTGGAGCAGTTGAGGTCAGCAATTTTACAAAGGAAGCTTCAGTTTGGCTGCTCAGTTCAAACTTCAGCTTAAACAAAGTTGAATTTGGCGGTGCATGCATATTTGAGGATATACCGTCACTTTTAATGGATGTAGAGGACTGTCAGTTTGTGCGAAACGAAGGCCGGTATTTAGCTGGCGCCATGACGATAGGATTGATCGATGCACGGATCAACAGTTCTTCTTCGATAAGTATTAAGTGCTCTCATTTCATAAATAACACACTGATAAATAACCACGTTAGAGATGGAGGAGGAGGTGCCTTAGCGTTGTTCGTGTCATACATGGGTAACTTATCACTAATCAATAACACTTTTGCGTATAATCAGGGTCTACAGAAAAAATACACCATAGACATTGCTGGAGCTATTTATGCTAGAGTGCACGAACTCCATGGGGACGTGGAAATTCGAAACAGTGAATTCCTGTGCAATTATGGCGCGCGTGCCAGCATTCTTGCTCTTTACGTTGAAAATTCACAACTCTCACTTCAGCCACGAGTGACATTACAAAACTTGACCTTTGTTAACAACGGTTATAACTTTAACGATAGTGAAGGTTTTGGCATCATCATCGCTGAAAGCATGGGCTTCAAAATAATGAGCTCCTGTAAAATTCACGGAAATTTTGGTGGGATATTTTACCAGTGCGAATCAGATAAGTTAAGGTGCAGAGGGAATGTTCTCGTGGAGGACACCATGATAAGTGGAAATATCGACTTTACTTTGGGAGTCATAACTAAGAGTTTTCACTTGAAAAACGTTTCTTTTGTTAACAACAGCTGCATTGGGCCATGTGAAAATTCTGTTTTGCAAGTAGTGAGTGCGGTTAGTAATAGTTCGTTCCATTTGGATCAGAGCACTTTCCTGAACAATTTTGGAGAAGAAGGAGTAGTCCATATCGATCTGTCCTTAGTTGACAAAACGACCCCCGACGGCCAGGTGATCATCAATAACACTGAGTTCCGAGGTAACTTTGGAAGATCTGAAGGCGTCCTTAAAGTGCTCAAAGTTAATACGACTAAAATTCAAAACTGCAAATTCATAAATAATTTTGGCGGCATAGGTAGTTCCCACGCAAACGTGCAGCGGTGCTTAGGAATGTTGATAATCAGTAATACCTCCTTTAATCAGTCTGACAATTCTCAAGTTTTTGAATCTGCGGGAGGACTTTCCAAACATGTGGCACCATACTTGGGATTTTTGACGGTGACAAATTCTGAAAAAGTACCTATGTGTATACGTAACAGTTCGTTTACTTCGGATCCTTTCAGCACAGACAGCATAGCTCTCATTCTTGTAGAAGAAGTCCGCCCAGGACTGTTGGACAACTCTGTGCGAATTGAAACTCCGATCAACACCAAACTTAAGCTGCGTAATATTACGGAATTCTACGAACCTTCCACTGAAGATCAGAAACAGGTCACGATATCGACTATATTTACGACCGAGCGATGTCCTGAGGGAACCTACAGCATTCACAGGGGAACTCGAAGAAGACCTAGCGTAAATTGTTATCCCTGCCCGGTTGGTGGAAATTGCTCTTTACCTCTCGCTGCTCAGCCCAACTTTTGGGGTTATCCTGAAAACGAAGACATCGTTTCCTTTCAGCTTTGTCCAGAAGGTTACTGCTGTTTGCATAACAAATGCTTTTATGACAACAACAGCTACCTGCATTCCGGTTGCCAAGGCAATAGGACAGGCATCCTTTGCGGACAATGTAAACAAAATTTCACTGAAGGTTTGTTTACAACAGAGTGTGTTCGAGCGAAAGACTGCACCCATAGTTGGTATTTGGTTGTTTTTTTCGCACTCACGTCATTATTTGCCTTGTATCTCGTTAGAAAACCCCCAGTGTTTGAGGAAGTGGGAAAACAATTAACATGGTTCATTCCGAGACGCAAAGAGGGCAATAACCAAGTTATTTGCAGCCTAGACAGCACGGCCAGAAAAAGTGTTTCTCCGAATTATGGCTTTTTGAAAATTATCTTTTACTTTTATCAAGTGGCTGGAGTTTTGACTGTGTCGTCGTATGGGGTCAAAAACGCATTGAGAAATAAGATTGTCTTGCCCGTTACTAATCTTTTTAACTTAAAACTATATGCTAATACAAACTGGAGGATCTGTCCTTGGCCGATTTTAACACCACTTTTGAAAACAATGTTCCACTTGGTGACAGTCATGACAATTCTCTTCTCGATACCAATTATTTACCTTCTGCACAGCGGTCTAAACAAACTACGCAAGCGCAGGCCAACTCTTCCGCCAGCTGGTCCTTACTTTGGAGCTGTCTTGGAAATAGTGTTGCTAGGTTACTCAGCAGTGACTGGTACAACAGTGCGATTACTTCACTGTGTAAGCATTCAGGAAGTGTCCCGCTGGTATTACGATGCCCATTACCTTTGCTGGCACCAATGGTGGCAGCAAGCTGCTTTTGTCGTCATTGCCCTGAACTTGTTTCCGTTTATACTCACGTTGTATTTTACTTCGCTGCAGCTCTATAGAGGCAAGATTTCAGGAAAGATATTTTTACTTGCCAGCATCCTACCTTTTCCTTATCTCCTCTTTGTTTTATATCACCACTTAAAGAAAAAAATTACCAGGAGACCGGACTATCAAGCAATCCCTTCAAGTGCAAGCTCAGGTCATGACGAGGAACATGACTCAAACTCTTCCACAAGCATCAAACATTCACTACTTGAGGTTCTATGCGGTCCATTTACAAAGCCACAAGATGACCAATCAGACGGAAGGATCTACTGGGAGAGCATTCTCATTGGTCGTCGATTCCTCATAATTGTGATTGGTTGGTGGCAGTTGGACCATGCGCTTATGCGTTCTGTGTGTCTGACGATCCTTTGCCTCTTTTATTTGTGGCATCACATATCCCGGGAGCCCTTCGCCCACCCTTGGGTCAACTTCACCGAAACCGTCTCCTTGGTAGCCTTGGTCGTTATAGGAGTACTAAACGTGGGCCTTGCATCGGCAGGAAGTGACGTCAGCGGTATCAATCAACGGTATTTCCGCATTCTTTTGATGTCAGAGGCAGTATTACTGAGTGTTATACCTTTTGTTTCCGTTACTTTCCTCATCTTGTGCCTTCTTTCGCAAATTGTACGGGTGGTCATCTTCTTATGGAAAGCTGCTCGAGCAAGATGGTTAAAAAGAAAGTATGACATACAGTTGTCCGTCCAGGGTGAAGACGAGAGTTAGCTTCTTTCTACGTGATCGTAATAGAACTTTACGCAAGCTACTTTCAAGTTTTGAGTAATATCTAATGAGTGTGAAAGTACCTTTATGAGAATGCTTGGAAAGGCTTATCTAAATATTTCGTGAGTTTTTTTAACTACAGATCATGGGTATCGCAATTTGAAGATCTTGTACAAACCACATTACCTATGTTACAGCGTGGTGTGTGTGTGTGTGCGTGAGGGGGGGGGCCCTTTGCGTTAGTTATGTCCATTGTAGGCGACTACCCTATGTTGATAAGTGCGCATGCTCCGTCACTCCGCCTTTATTTGAACTTTGAACAGTGCAGAGAAACCACGGCGTCCTGTGTGAATCCACTAACCACAACTGCTTCTCCAATTAATATTCAAATTCTGGATCGATAAGTTTAAAAGCGAAGTCCTAAAAACACTAAAATGTGTGACGCCTCATTGGCGTAGTATTTTTATCAGGGCGCGTCAAATGCCCAATAAGAGCGCAAACCAAATCCACACAGTCTTAATTTCAGCCCATTTTTCATCCATCAGTGAAATTTACTGCTCTCAGATCTCAGTAGTCAGTTGAATACGCGTTCTTTTTTTATCAGCAGTCTGTTCAAGTTTTGACAGAGTCTCAACCTTCAGTTGAGCCTCACCTAGAAACTTCAAATACAAAATGCTTATGCGCTGGTCAGCGCACTTACCGAAGAGAGGAGTGACGGAGTGCGTTACGGATACTAACTGATTTTACTGATTAGTAATTACCTTGATAACGTTTTTCCTCTTAGTTACGATCTTCGTTACAATGTTTATTAATGTTTATTAATGTTTATTTGCTCATCTATTATTCTTGAAACCCGACGCTTTAGCGTCCTTTTTGCGTCCCACGCGCATATAAAAGACGACCTTGGCGTCCTTTCTTCAGTTTATTTAGTAATTCGAAGGATCTTGACCTTTGCTCCCCTTGTAACTTTGTAACCTTTGGCGCAAGGGGAACCGCTATGTAAGTTTATTCTTTTATTTTACTAAGGTTTAGTTTTCTTTTATTTTGATTAGATAAAGACTATTGTACTGTGTACCTTTTTAATTGCTTTGTGATAAGTGGCGAAAATCACGCCTGGCGTTTACGACTGAATGCCCAACTTTTAGTTTGACAACGCTTGGGCTATTGACTGTTTGCGTGAATCTCTTAACGTAGTTTTTTTTGCCTTTTATATTTTTATCGCGATTTTGAGTTGTAATTAAGTTAGATTTGTTTTACAAGCCTTTATCTTATATTTCGGAAGTTTTCGCCTCGATTGATAGGAATTCACCGTATTATTTCAGTTTACGGTCGCTTTTAGCCACTTGGTTGTTTTAGCTTGTAGTATTCTGATTTTCATCGACAATAAAACTCCGTTAATTAACCGTCACTTTGGTTCTCGTGATTGCGAACCGTAAAATAGTCCCAAACACCTTGGTAGCCAATAGCCGACCTGTAACCGTACCCTTCCCCCGCAAGATGAAACGGAAGCGAGGGAATCTTCCCTCCATTTCACCCTGCGGGGGGGGGGGTGGGGTGGGGAGGGTACGGCTGCACGTAGGCTAGGTGGCCATACGCCCAAAGCGACACCTCGTTTGAATTTTGTTTCAGTCGCCGCAAGTTTAACAGAGTGACTGAGTGATGAAAGGACTTTTGAGCCATAACAACAACTAGGAAATGCCTTTCATCCATGTTCTGAGTTAGAAACGAAACTATCAATAATAGATAGAATATTTTAAAAATTTTTGGGAAGAGTTACACCAAGAATAAATGATCTTTCCACAAAAATAAATTGAACGGATGGTTACCACATTACCTTGAATAAAACGGGGAACGTATAGGAAAACTAAAACGAATTTGATACCGATGAAATATTGAACTATACAAAGACAGGAATATTAAACAGTTCATATTGATTGTTCAGGAAACGCTAACTTTGTGAGCTTTACATGTTTCGACCGAAAAATAACAATATTGGCCGTGTTTATAATTTTGACTCTGATCGACACAAAGGTCGTAGCGAATGGAATAACACGAAAACTCCGTCAATTATAGTGATACGGGGAAATAATTTTTAAGCGGAAGTTTTTAAAAAAAATTAAATGTCTAACCTGAGATGAGAATTTCCAAGTCCGAGTTTCTTTCATTTTAATAACACAATCAATTGGTATTGGGCATTTAACGCGTAATTGTACTGGACGTAATCCTACTAACTCTACAAATAATGAGTTTTACTCTAAAAAAATATAAATGGGATCAAAGAGAAACTTCACATTCCTTTCAAGCGAAGTCAAGTCAGTGAAAAAAGCAAAGACACCTATCTGTTCACAACTATGTCCAGTCGAGGCACTTAGACGTCAAAACTGATTTGTATTGATTTAACGAAGGTTTTTCTTGAGAAAAGAAATACAGAATCCGTTCAACGTAATAGTTTGTTAGGGGTTGTAACATCTAATTTTTCGTCTTGCTGGTGTCACGGGACAGAGGGGACCAACAAGCGAAAGACAGTGTTTTTATTGTATGAAGGGTTTTCATAAATATAACCTAAATTTTTACACTGCAGTATAACGGTGCAATGGACTGTGACATAACTACAACCCAAGACTGTGTCATTTCACGTCAATAAAGACAACACAGTGTTTTTTCACTGCCTTGAGTGACGCACAAGTCTGCTGCAAAGAGTATTGAAGTTCAGAAAATTGACTTTTATCCTGGAGGCATCATTAATTTTCCACGAGGGACACAACATACTGAATTCCAATGCCTTTATTCTTCCACATACGGAGAAATTTTAAGCCATAAATATCGCATTTAAATAAATTTTACAATAAAATGTATGAATATATCATTTAAGTTTTTCTTAATTTTATACATGGAAATATATGAAAATTTTATACACCTTTTCTCTCATTCCACTCTAACGGCGTTACGTACACAAAAGAAGTGAAATTTTAAACATTTGCCTAACACAAGTCTTTTGCGATTCATTACATCGTCAGATCAAAAAAGTATTGCGTGACACTTAAGCAGCGTGACACTATATCCAGCGTTCAAAGACAAAGCTGACACGAAGAGTCTGGACGCACACAGTTAATGTAAGAAACGATTTATATAAAAGATAATGGAATGTCCAGTTGATGTGAACTCAAAGGAGGCTTACCCGGATAGTTCTTCACCACGTTCAGATAACACTAAAAACTACCACTGCTTGAGTCAGGAAAGTCTGTCATCTCTTTCGCAGGCTTTTTGCGAGCTGAAAGTTACCATAAAGAAAGATGTCACGCGACGCTTTTTGTTTTCTTTTTTTTAACACAATTGCAAGGTTCCAAGGTACATTGGCCTTCATGTGGTAACAAATGAAATCAATTGGCATAAACCAAGAAACTCACTTTTCTTGTATGCGTTCCATATCCTTACAGTTTTGTCCCAAGAAGCGGAAATATACTGAAAGAACAACGTAAGGTAACGGGTCAATAAAAATTGAAAGCATACCCAAGAACATTCAAAATTTGACATGCGAGGGGTCTGGGGCCTGAATACCATGAAATTGAGGTAAAGAATTCTTAACCTCGTTTCCACGCCGGAAGTTTGTACCCTATTCTCAAAATCATACTGTACAGTTCCTAGCGAGCTAATAACTACAACTGTTAAAAAGAAACGATAAATACCTGACTCCTCTCAGGAATATGAATAATACATCGCACAGAATCGCTGTGTCCAAGATTCTTCTGCACAATCTTGCGTGTGTCTGGATCATAAACCCTGGAAAAATGAAACAAAAAAAATTGGGTGGCATTTGCCCCTGTAAATTTACTGCAACATTCGCCACACACTCTCATGGCCTGTTTGCGTGATACAGTTTCGACACTACAAAAAGACATCTAATGTGTTTCTTGCACGTTTGCATTACCTGTTTACGTGACAACGAACGGCCACTCAAACAAGATATCTTTGTCACGCATGTCACGAAATCTTTACCTGATGATTTCTTGGACTCCAGCCACAATACAGCCGTTCACTTGATCAATACAAAGAGCTGAAACAGCTCCTTGAGCAGTCAGCACCACGTCGCAACCCATTCCATCTCCTCTCTGCGATTAGCAACAACATCAAAAGTACAAATCAGAGCGGTTTTCGATGAACTGTGACAATCTCACAACCAAACTAATTGCAACAGCCAATCAACACAAAACAAAATATCACAATTAGCCAATAAGAACTCAGAGTAAAAACATTTAAAAGCCCTCACAAGCAGTTGCCGAGTCGCCATTGGTTTAATTTCGCGCTTTATTGATTAAGAGAGAGTGGGGCGAGTTTTCAAGATCAGTCATACCCCTGGTTTATTATGTGGCAAGGTAGTCCTGAGGTAAATCTCAGCGTTCTGATTGGTTCTTAGCTGGTCGGGATTTTTCCATAGGGACCTTTTCCACGGAAACGGTCACAAGCCGTGTATTTTTGCTCCAAAAAGCCAGCAATTTCAAATCAAACAGGTTTTTTGCGAGTGCCATACATCAAACTACTTCCATACTTTGCTTGCTCGAGCCGTACTGAGGAATATTGGCCCTCAGTCATTTGTAACGGGCCTTGTTGCACTCGGTCCAAACTGCCACGACCTCAGGCCCATATTCCCCAGTATGGCCCTCACGCCCGGTCAGTAAGAATTTATTAGTTTTCACACTTACTGGTACTCGATTGCACCTGCTTCAAAATATAAAGTTTCAAGATGTCAGTCACACAGTACACGATGACCTTACCCAGATACGAATAGTTCCATCTTCTGAGCCCGTGATCCATTTGTTCAACACAGCATTCCAGCGAACCTTTCGACAAGTAAAAAAAAGTCTTGATCACGCAAATAATGTCGTCGTAAACGCTTAGCAGCTTGATGACTCGAATAACTATACTACAGAAACTTTTTTTTCTGCTAAAAGATTTAATATAGTCAAGAAGCAAATGATACGTGTTGGAAAACATTATTTGATGCATGTTCATAAAAAACTAAACCCGTTTCCTGAATACACCATTGGAATAAACGCCAAGACTGAGAAGAACCTGGCAGCAAGTCTTGATTGTAGCGTTCTCACCTGTGTAACTTCAGCCTCGTGGCCTTGTAACACTGCTGACAAAGTCATTTCTGCGCCGCGGTCAGAGAACTGTCTAATGTACACCAACTTGTCAGACGAAGCATAAGCGAACTCATTTCTACAGAGGGCAGAATAACATGGATACAAAGAACTTGATATGCGCAAAAAAGCTGTTGTCCAAAACTGCCCAAGTGTTTCATCAAAAAAGAGTTCTTCTAAGATTTCCCTAACACTTAGAGAGGCGGTTCGAAAACGCCTCTTTGCCTCCCCGTTAGTCCTCTTTCCTCCTCTAGGGGGGGGGGGGAGGGTACAATTTCTTTGAAATTACTCATTATATCTTACCCTTGCCATGTTCCGCTGACAGCTGACAATTTGTAGTCCTAATCTAAAATTACAATGTATTGACACTCTTTTGGCCTGGAACTTAGGCCTATCAATTGGGGTCCAGTGCAACAGTCAAAACCCAACATTTCTCCTTCTTTCCTTTCCAGCGTAATATGTCAGCCGGTTCCTCGCCCCAATCCCTGGTGGCCAATCTACGTTATACACTCAATCAATAACACTAAATCATCCAGTCCCCGAGAGTCACCCAGGTAGCTTGAGGTACTGAAAGATAAGACCGACTCCTCTCTTCAAATGAAAGTTTGCCGTTTACTGAATTAAGCGTTGAATACCAAGTCATACCTTTCAGCGCTGTACGTTAGGTCCATAATGATACCATCGGAGGCCAGCTCATCGCTCTCAAGGGCGCTGGGATCAGTGTTGCGGAATGTGTCGTGAAAACTATACAAAATGCAACGTAAAATTTCGTTTTACATCATGTTGATAACTTTCAAAGAAAAATGCTAGGACGACAGCAAATAGCTTTTTAATCTTGACAAGTAGGTATAAGTTAGGTATAAGCATTAATTGAGTTATTTGGAAGAATTTTAGGGTTAGAAGTTCTAAACATAGGGGAATATTGAATGATGTGAACATATTTCACGAGTCTTACCATGATGCTTCCAGGTCCCACAAGAAGATCCGTCGATCCCAGCCAGCACTAAGCTGAAAGACGAAGAAAAGGTTAAAAAATAAACCTAACTGTTACTGTGCTCAAGTGCACAAGTTCTTACTTCATCAGTACTTTAGCCTGTTTCGGGCGTTCAGTTGATAAAGCGAAGCGCGAGAGTAAAACGGTGCAATAGAAGCGGCAAGGTGAAAAATGTAAGGGGGTTTAGATTGAGTCGCATAATATACGCCTGTGAAACTTTTTGACAAAAGTTTGTTTCAGTAGACCAGAATCTGTTACACCTCAATGATTGGTCGTTACACGACTCATCCCAAACATTTTTTTCCATCTGACCGAAAACCTCGCGCCTTTTATCGCTCAGCTGTTAACATTATGCCCATCGAGCTCACTTTTATATTTACTAACTGAACGCCTCGAACATGGTTCCGCTGCTCAAGAATATTCTCTCTCTCAAAGGCGCCCCGCTGTGTAACAAAACTGTCGTTAAAGAATGCTATCTTGAATAGATCGGAAAATAATCTTGAGGATTGCTTAAAGCCTTAACCTTACTCAACAGTTACAACAAAATGAATCTCACCAAGTAAGTTGTGTTGTACCCAGCCTCTCTCCCCACAACAGCCAGCCCGGTTACACAGCTGGAATGTTCTGTAAACACGTGTTTACAAATGAATCCTGCCACCCTATTGGTTACTGAATCGTGCTCCTTAGAGCCCTGTTAATAAACATGACACATAGTTAGACAGAGTAAGTAATTATTTGGAAACAGGCTCTCAAGAAGTTATCCAAACACAAACAAGCAAAACAGAATATCTGACAGATTCAACGCCTATTATGTGAACACAGCAAGAAGAAATGATCAGAAGGGAAGGAAAGCCAATTTGCGGGTCAAGAATACTAATATCAAAAGTTCTGCTTAATATGTGAGAAGTTTTAAATATTGTTACCACTTATCTACTTATTAATTTATTTGTTCAGTTCGCCAAAGGATACAACGTTACTGTTAAGATTCTAGGTGACGTAGATATGGGTGGTAAATAAGGAATATGTCATTTAATTACTGTGAGAGGACAAACTGTAAATGCTTACAAAACTAAGATTTAACTTCTTAATATGTATGTCGCGTAACTGAATAATGCGCAATAAAAAAATAGAGCTGCCCATGATACATTTTACGAATGGAAGATGTGCATCTCTTAACCTTTTAACTCCTGTCGCTGACCAGCATCTAATTTCTCCTAACAATAAAACCCCTGAATTACACAAAAGGTCCTGAGAATGAAGGAAATGATCATCAACTGAAAAAGCTCTTGATTGTCAAAGAAATTCTCCTTGTCAGCACCTTAGGTAATGTAAACAGAACAGCATGGAGAATATACATCCTGAAGTAAGGATGTGAAAGGCTAACACGTACCTCTACATCTTTTTTCACAGGCTTGAAGGCCTTTTCACCGAGCAGAATTGCGTATTTGTAAATAAGATTTTCGTCTGCAGGTCTCATGTTTTCCAGAACCTTGACAGCGTCCTCGTCAAAGCCCCACACATCTGTCCGAACAAAAGACACAGCTTGTTACTAAAGTCTGTTATTAAAAGTTATTAAAAGTTACAGAAAATTCTGCAACTTCTGTTAAAACAAGTGATATCAATCCTTAATTTTACGAGGAAGCATAATTCTACTTGTTTATAAATGAAATGGTGATTCTTTTCTTTTATTAGGAAGGTCACTTTCATAGGAAGACTTTTCAGTGTTCAGTTAAAGTCAATGAACTGTAAAACGTACGAATCAGCTGAACGGACTTTTATCTAAGTAGAACAATGCAAAAGCAACGAAAACAACCCTGCTGAAAAAATTTCGCCAGCAATGAAATTATAATACTTTTAAGTATAGTCAAGCCTTATTTAATGTTTTTAATTTCAAGTAATTTTACCCGGGGTGGGTCCCCTTAAAACATTCAACCCTCAACATTGCATTTACTTACAAATATTATTGTCTTCTGATGCCACTACTAATAAATCAAGGTTCTCCACAAAAACAGATCTTAAAAGGGAAATGTTGCTGGTGTGTTCAGAAGCAGACGACATCTGAAACATTAAAAGGAATTAAAGACACAAAATTGTCAAGTTAGAGAGTCTTGTAAGAGCTATGTCTTGCTTAAAATCGAGTACATGTTTTTCGTAAATAAAATCGCACAATCGTAGAACCCACAAAGCTACCAGGCGATTTTCCCGCCAAAATGCACGTACACCAACGTCATTATATCCTTTTATCTTTCAATATTTTCACTCGTATGGTTAACTATGGCATCAGTGAAATGGCTGAAAACAATGCGAGTACCAGGGAATTTGTAAGTGATTATGTTGTTCAGTTCGGTAAATTACTGGCAAGTTCTTTTATGGCGGGTATCTGGAGAGATTAGTTTTCTTTATTCACCAATAAGCAAAATACTGTAATAAAACTACTTATAACAAACGCAAGTAGCATGTTGTGGGAGACACGGTGTTCACGTGGTTTGCCCGCTGGACTCCATTTAGTGTCATTGTGTTGTGTTTCTGAGGCAAGACACTAACCTCTCACCATGCCTCTCTCTGCCCAGGAGTACAAATTGAAACCGAAAAACTTACGATGGACTGGCGTTCAATAGGAGTATCAATAGTCCTATTGGTCGCTTCATGCTTCTGAAAATGGGATAATCTACACCAGGATTGGTTTTACGAGCCAGCTTGACTTTCAACCTCTTTTTAAAGTTACTTTTGGATATATACCTGGTTTATAGTATTTAGGAAGGAAGGTCTCGGCCTGTTTTCACCACTAGCACTCCTGTTTGGACTGCGCCAATCGAACTTGGCCGCGATCTGAGCTGCTAAGCGAGACTTGGCTTCACTCTGTAAGAATATCTCTTTGCTGTAGACGAAACACACAGAGCATGGATATTACACATCTTATGACGTCAAGACCATTTCCGGAGATTACACGAAGACTTCCGAGGTTTCCTTAAGATCGACCGAAGAGTTTTCGAGTACATCATGCAGATTTCTGTTATGAATAAATACGCAACACAACTATGTGAAAGGAAAATCATAGAAGAGCTCGAATGATGTCCAGTGATAGCGCGATGGCCTCTAATGTTTGTCAAGCATCCCAGAAATATTGAAAAGTCACAAAAAATATTACTTTTAATAGCATACATCACATTTTAAACCTTCTGGCTCTTACTCGAGTCTGACAAAGAAAAAAATAAACCGATGAACAAAAATTTCGTTAAATATCTCCCTTTTTGTAAATCTATCTATAAATCCATTTCTTCATGAATTCATTCATTTCACTTCATTTTCTACTCATTATTCATTCATTTATTTAAGATGTTTTTAAATTTCGAGTATAACATTCAGGGAGGGGAGAGTGAGGATGATCTTTATTTACCTGTACATGAAATTGTTTGACTGAAGTCGTTCCCACTTGGACACGTGACCATTACTACCTCCACTGAATATCAAAAGAGGAACTTTCCGAGCTGGAAAACATTTCGAAAAATAATGATATAAGTGACCTAGCATGGCTAAGAATAAGCAAACTTTAAATGTTACATAGCATATCATGTATAAGGTATCAGGGAACAAGTTTTCTTGTCAGCACCATAGAACAGTTTGGAAAATGTGCAAACCGATTTTTGGGTGTAAAGGGTTAATTTCGTCTGTAAGTTTCTACGTTGCCGGAAGTTGTTGACATTTGCAGGGGCATGTAATTTTTTCGTCTCGTCATCAGCATGGGACAAAGAAATTTACTGAGCCCCTAGGAGGAATCGAACCTAGAACTATCAGAGTCCGCGTTACGATACTCTCCCACTGAGCTGCAAATTACTCCTCGTTGAGTTAGGTTACTGGTTTCATCTTTTGACAAATATTAGTTCAGTTGTTATCCACAGAAAATATCAATATGGAACGTGAAATTACGTACTGTAAGTAAGAGACTCCATTGCGCACTTGTTCTTCAGTGTTGTTAAACATCCAGATGAATTGTATTTCCACACAATCAGATGTCGCCTGCTGTTTGTTCCTAAAGGATTTCAAGTGTTAAATTATAAATCATATGCATCACAACTCACAAAGACATAATGGGGGTCCTGTGGTCCTAGGTACAGGTTCTCCCCTAACTGTTACTCAATGGGTTTGTTAAACTCAGCTGTCAAACTACTGCGCATGTGCGAAGTTTGTTGCGTCTACTTAGCGTGCTTTCAGGTTGTGGGAACAAAGTTGTCATGCAGGAATTAAAAAAAAACAAGCCCCTCTCCCCTCCAGTTTGCTTCTAAAGCATAGCTGATGGGAGGGAGCCTTGTGGTGCATTTGACATCCCCTTGTCAAGAAAAAATGATAACTTATAACAATAAAACAATCTGGCATTCCCCTTACTGCCGGTGAGCTGTCACTCCAAGACCTACCCCCCTTCCTCAAGAAAATCTTGCCCACGCCCTAGCCCCTTACACAGTAAAAATATCATTTTTACTGGGCTGCCCTTTACAATTTGCAGCCAGTTATGAATAATAATTAGAGATTACGAGCTCAGAAACCCAAATGGAAACAGAGAAGACTCTAAATGGAAGTGCATCTCACTGCTCATTTTTCACCAGTGTTTAGTGGCTTACAATTTCTGACAATCTCCTAGAGTCTGAGTGAGTTAAAAGATATGCAGAGCACCTACCTATTACGTGTCCTAAGTCAGAGATATAGTGAAATAACACCAGAGGAAAACTAGAAAAAAGGATGAAACAAATTCAAGATGGGAAAACACTCCACAAACTAACGACCAGAACACTTTCACCAATACAAATAAATTGTTCCTAATTGTATATAATTGTATAGACATTTTTATCTGAAATTTGAGTTCTCATGGCAGTGACATGTGATTGGGAATGAACCTCTTAACTTTGCATCAACCCTTTACACCCTAATATCAGCAGACAAATTCTCCATGTTGTTCTCTACACATTTATTAAGGTGCTGACAAGGAGAATTTGTTGAATAATCAAGAGCTTCCTTATTTGGTGATCATATCCTTTATTCTCATGACCTTAATGTTTTTTTCAGGGGTGATATTGTAAGGAGAATTTAGATGCTAGTCACTCTTAGGGATCAAAGTGTTAATCTCTCCTACCCATTACTTTCCTCATCTTGAAACGTTCCTATGAAATCTGTCACCTGCAAGAGATGTGAATCTTGTTCACCTCAAGCATTCTCATTTTACTTCAGCTTAATCAAATTAAAAAAAGTTGTGTAATAGCATATTGACAAGGTGTTAATGAGTAATTTTACAAAGAGAGGGGAGGGAGGGGAGGAAGAAGAGGGAGGGGAAGGATGGGACAAAGTGAAGGGATAGGAGGAAGTGGAGGGAGAGGGCAGACTGCTCTCTAGGGATGACCTTTCCTGTCTTTATGAGAAATATTCAATTAAGGTGGCACATAGCCATTCTTGCTTTCATCAAGTTATAGCATCAATTCTTTAGTAACAAACTGTAAATACTGTCACAATTCTAACATCCTTTGTCTTCTTGATCAAGTTGTAAAGACAAGCCCAATCTTTAGCAAACAAGTATTAATCACTTTTTGACATAATAGGTGACCATAGCAACACTATAGTCTCTTAAAACACCCTTAATTTCAACCTAATGTAATTCACTAGTGAACCAGGTGACCCCATTTTTCATCTGAAAATCACATATGGTATATGAAAATTCATTCTTTAACAAAAGTGCCACCTTAAATTTGGAAGATTTAAGGTGACTCTGAACCTTCTCTTGAATTTTACTTGTTTCACAAAACCATTCAAAATATCATGTGTAGTTACTTTGAGCTGTCCAAAAGCAAATAATAGAATTGTATCACTGACTTACATTTTCTCCTGATTTTGGATCATACATAGCAGCTTCAGCAGTGCCTGCTGCTGCCCAGATAGTCTTGATTGGTCTAACATAACAGACTCCAGTAACTGCAGTACTGTAAACAGCAAAACAGTCCAGTAAACAAAAAATCAGAGACATTAAACTTTATGTCAGTTGCTGTTTAGATACAGTTATTTTTTTCTGACAGAGGGTATCTGGTAATAATGCAAAAGAGATGTGCAAAGACTTGCTTAAGTACATATCTGGTTCAAAGTCAAATTAATTGACACCACTTAAATGTTTCTGTCAAAATCAGGATCTTTGAAAAATAGGTGATCCTGACACTCCTAAGTTTTAGCTATTTGTTAAAAAGACAGTTTCTAAGAATAAAGAATTCATCAAATAGGGGATATTGTTCTTTTATACACAATTGAAATGAAATTCTCAGTAAAGGCCAACCGTAAAATGTACTGTCATCAGTTAGAAGAATTCATTTTGTTTTAGATCTTGTACCTGAATCCATCAAATTTATGCATGACTTGTCCATCTTGAGACCAAACTTTAACAACTTTATCAAAAGCACCACTTAACACCCTGAAAAAATTCAACAAAAAGGTTGCTCATACATTGTACATTCAATAATTGGCAACAACTGCCTTTGTTCAAACACAACCAAAATTAGATAGGTCACAACTCTTATTCAAAATTAAAAAGTAAAATTGACAAGATACCCGAATTGATTCCCCATTTATATGTACAAAGTCTGTAACTTACCATGTATTGTTGTCTGAGTCTCGTGCCAGGCACATGCAGATTATTCCTGCATCATGTGCTTTGTTAACCCTGAAAAACAAATTTGCAGAAAGTATGACTATAATAATCTAAGCTTGTGTATATGTCAAACATTTAATTAATATATGCACGGAATCTAAGCCTGCAGTCATAAGCTATGAAAAATTACTGATGATAAATAACATCTTTAAAGTGTTGCTAAATATTCATTTACTAATTGCTCAGTGACCTGACTGTGTCAGGAAAAAAACCCAGAATCTAAATTATGGTGAACTAAGTTCATTTCCTTATTTAATGAAATTTTTTGGCCAATAACTTTGGACCCTATTTCAGAGTCATATCATGCTGAAATGTCACAGGTATGCAAGAATGAGAAAACCTGAAATTGTTAGCATCTAAAGTACAGAAAGAAGGGAGCTACTATTTATCATGGTCTAAATGCTTGAAATTGAATGATTTTCAAACCTTACTTTGTTACGACTGATAAACTCTTGTTTCCTTTGTATGAAAAAGTGGAATCGTAAACAACTAACTTCTGGTCATACCTGTAAAATACATTGATAAAACACATACAATCTGAGCAAACAATGTCCAGTAACTCTGATACTCAAAGACTACTTTGCAGAATTATGCAGTTTGGAAGATTGAAAAATAGCATTTAACCCTTCACACCCTAACATCAGTTAGCTAAGCTTGATTGATATTCTCCATACTGTTCTGCATACATTTCCTAAGGTGCTGATGTGGAGAATTTGTTTAACAATCAAAAGCTTTTTCAGTTGGTGATCATCTTCTGTATTCTCATAACCCTGATGTGTGATTCAGGGGAGATAATGTGAGGAGAAATAAGATGCTTATCACTCTTGGAGGTCAAAGGGTAAAAAGATCAAAGTAGGGTGAAACTTATTGGGATTATATGTTGTAATTTTTCAGGTGACTACACATTTCAACAGTTCATCTGTCAAATATAGTTCTGTAGTTTGTTTGTCAAAATTAAATTTAGTTTACAATGGAGTTATAGGTTATGAAAATTTCAATCTTAAACTACGTCCTTTAAAATGTATAAAAATTTACATATCTTCTGTGAAACCTTCCTTTGTTTTTGAAAAGTCTAACATTTCTCTTTCTCTAAGTAAACCTTCAACAACACAGGTTTTGGCTTTCTGTAATGTTAGTTAAATGTTATTCAATCTAAACATACCCTCCACTGTAAACTCTTGATTCATGACAAACTACACATTTCACAAGATCTGAATGTTCCTTACAGACATAGGCTGAAAAAGATATACAAATTAGTAGCTGAACTATTACGAAGAACACTAAACTTAAAAAGATGTTACTTGTCTCACCATGAACAAAAGAGAAAGAAAAAGATTTAAGTCCTTATCAGGAATCAAGCCCCAGACCTTAGCATTCTGCACTTCCATGCTTTACTTCTGGGCTACAAGTACAGAGAACTTGAGAGAGAGAAAGGCTGTCAGCAGGATCATATGTGACAAATTCTATACACTGCTAGGATCAGCAATGTTGAAAGCATCATGAGTGTACATAGAATACAAAAAGATAGTACTTTATAATAACATGATTTCTCCAAATTACTGTCTAATATCATAAATGTACCAGCCTACCCTTTGTGTCTATTACATGTCCAATTTCTCTGCCTGAAATCCAAAATGAATGAAAGTATTACAACTAGCAGTAAGCCTCAATCAATATACTTAATTAAAAAATGAGCAAAGGAAATACCCACATACCCACCCTAAGGAGGGTCATAGTTTGGGAGGTATCCGAAGGGGGGGGGGGATAGGGGATGGAGGAAGATGGGTACATGAAGGGGAGATGGAGAGGGATGGAGGGGTGGTGGGAGATGGGAGATGGAGGAGGAATGGAGAGAGAGGGAGATAGAAGGGGCTGGGGATCTCAAAAAGCTTAATAAGTTTTTTAAAAGGAAAATTAAAACATCCCTTCCAAGAGTTCAATTGAGGTGAACCAATTAACTGGGAGGGAGGGCTTAAAGGGAAAATATCTGGTTTTGGGTCACGACTTACAGACTATTAAAGCACTAGCAGGGCAGAATGGGCCAGATGATCATTAATTTTCTTCTAATTCATAAAATTACCTGGATCTCTCATGTTGAATACTTGGACTGTTGAATCCACAGCTGCAACTATTTGGTTTCTCCTTACATTCCATGCCATGCAGTACACTGGAGATCCAATCTAAAAGAATAATGGTAAAAAATTCATTAAATAAATAAACAGCTCTCTTTCTCTGTTTACCCCGCTCATCCTTTCACTCTTACGATATCAAATATTAATTCTCTCTACTGTCTGTCAAACCTCTCTTATGATGTTAGTTCTGAGAAATTGGAGTTAAATAAATCAAATAATATCCACATTTGATATCTTGAAATATCCCTTGCGAACTGAATTCCCAGTTTTCTGGGAATTCCTAGGAATTCTCAAAAATTCCCAGTTATGCAAATGACCCTTGCAAACTGAATTCCCAGTTTCCAGGAATTCCCAGGAATTCTCAAAAATTCCCAACTATGCAAATTAACTCTGATTTAAAAAGCTTGGAATTACTGGGAATTTCTGGGAAAGGAAGACTCCAGTTTTGTGAGGACTTGGAATCCCTAGGAATTCTCAGCTTTACAAACTACCTATAATTTAAGAAGTGTGGAACTTTTGGGAATTTCTGGGAATTGAATTTGAGGCAATTTGAAACTCTGATCTGAAAATATTTATCAACAAGACTTGTTAGTAGTGAGAAGTACCAACCAAGTTTCCTTTCATAACTTAATTTCTTAAATGTCCCAATTACTGGATCTCCCAAAAAATATTACATCTTTTTATTTTTGGTGCAAAATACAAGTCCTTCTTTATATAAAAATGAAAATTGCAAGTCACACTTCAATAATAACAGCTCTAAAGTTTACTTGTTGTTCTTCTCTGTCTGTCAGCTATCAACAAAATTGTTTTATACTTCGGACAGTGCATAACTATTTGTGGACCAGAGTTCCAACGCACCTCTGTAATCGCATATAGTTACTTCTGTCTCTTGTACAAATGTTTCTCCTTTGTAAGACGCACTCTAGTCTGTTGTCACTACTGCTTTAAGTTCAGTGGAAATGACTGACTGAGGAATCGAGATGGCGGTGTTGGAACATGTTGCTGAACGCTTGCTACGGTCAAGCTTTGTAGATTTAAGTACTGGTACACTGGGATCATCTATGTATCTCTTATACTTCCTAATGTGGTATCCTTCTTTTATAAATATGAGGGTAAAAGACGATTTGTAGTCCCATTCAAAACTGTGATTAGCTTGTATTTCACCTTTGAACACAACTCAAGTGAGTTTCGAGTCTTTGTTTCTCGACAACTTTCGGCCACAAATCGTGCATTTGTAATACGATCGATTCTTGTCGATTATTTCTACATAGAGTGAGCTCACATCATTATTTATATCACCAAGGTATCCATCGTCTAGAAGTAGAGAACCGGTCGGAGAAATCAGAATAAAGTTGTGCGCTTCTCCTAACACTACAATCGGCAAGCCAGCGGATTCACTTTGCTAGCCAATTACAAGTCCTAAAAGATCCACGTGATCATGCCCGTGATCGGAAACAAAGAAGACTCCATTTGGCGCTCACCTTTGAATGTACTTTTCATCGGTTGATCGTTTTTCTCAACTGTTTTGCTTAATATAACATTTCTAAAGATAGCTTTTATTGTGGTTCAATGGGAAAACGAGAACAGCGTGAGTGTTGTAAAAGAAATGAAAGTCGTTGGCGCCGTGGAGTTAAAAAAAGAAGGGACAACAGTTGACTGGTACAAACAAGGGTCGAGTGGCCATCTGTAAAGCTACGATTTTGAAAGTTTGGGGTGAGTAAAAATTGCGATATTCGTTACGTGATCAAAATCTTATAAAAGAATAGATGTAGCGGGTTGAATTAAGCTTACATAACGCTCGGCGCAACTGAAACTAGAATAATTCTGAGAATCGAATCGGTCACTTGCATGCCGCAGTTTCTTAAGCTTGTGCTTTACAATGAAATAAACCTATCAGTAAGGTTTCAAGATTCCTTTAGTCACGTTTGGGAACATTCAAGATTCATAATAGGAACTGTTATTAAACAAACCTCATTACATAAAGAAGCCCTCCTTGGTAAAAACAAAATAATGTATTCAGCCCTTTTTTAGTAAAATCTATGAGAGAGATGTACTAACTCCAATATAAAAGTCACTCAATATAAAAGAGATTTCTCAATTTGAGAATCCAATGAATGCCCTTTTCCTCAAAGCCATCTTAAAGGCCTGGTCTGAGCTTTAAATATATATATTTAAATATATATATTTTTTTCAAATTCAGATGTCATGGAACCCAGATACAAAATGGTCAAGCTTCTTGTAGACAACCTCATTCAAGGCCAACTCATTGTGAGCCCAGGAAAAAAATACAAACAGCAGCTAAGTTTGCAGTTTAGGAAAACTTCATTCTAATTTATTGTTACAGTTACAACAATATTTTAATCAAAAAATCAATTTTATTTGTCTGTAATTAACTCCTTCACTCCTTAGAGTGCTTGGTTTTCAAATATAATTTAAGATATTGTATTTTATGGAAAAGAATGAACAGATTTGATTCACAATTTGTGTCAAACCAA
>NC_089316.1:28792023-28792887 GCF_036669915.1 Pocillopora verrucosa | reverse complement strand
TTTGACATCATAAACTGTTCATCTCGCGCGTGCTCACTCGCTCGCGCGCGCTCTGTAAGAAAGTCATCGCACTAGAGTTTTCGCCATTAGCTGGCCGATTTTTGACAAAAAGGTGTTTTCCCCCCCTCGTTTTTTGCTTTGATTTTGTTCCTCACTCACCTACGGCTCTCTTGTGAAATTGTGGTGTATGGAGAGCTATTTTATGGGAAAAACGTTTAGAGATGTTCGCAAGACAAAAATTGAACCTACAACACGGGGTATTCCCAGGCGTCACCCATCCAAGTACTAACCCCGCCCGACAGGGCTTAACTTCGGTGATCGGACGAGAACCGGTGCTTTCCCTGTGGTATGGTCGTAGACGAGGAAATGGGGTCGAAATTCTGCTTGTTATCGGCCAGGTTCAGGCTGTAAAGCGGCCACATCCTGATGTAGGCGAATTTGAAATTCTAAAGCCCTAGTTTCGTTACTCTAACCCTAAGAAATCGATACTCTAACCCTAAGAAATTGTTACCCTACCCTAAGAATGGTTACCCTAACCCCGAAGTCGTTACCTAACCCTAATGTATTTTCCTCAACCCAGTTAACACATTGAGGAGCATCGATTTGAAGCACTATTCCCTAGGGAGGGGAGGGAGGGGTCCCAAGAGACATAACGTGTCCTAAAAACCTATTATACAATGTTTTAGCTCCGTAGGTGCGTGTATCTGGCTTTAAAATCTTACAGTGAGGAGATACCAAACGGGTCAGCCTCTGGGACCGTCTGCGGGACTCGCAGGGCTTGTGGGGCGACCTGCTACTATCCACCATAAACCGTGGGAAGGATCCCTCGACCACCCCCCTCACCCCGGGCATGCTTCGGCATCG
>NC_089316.1:28789772-28791961 GCF_036669915.1 Pocillopora verrucosa | reverse complement strand
GCTGCTCATTGAGCAGCTCATATATTAAACTGATTTTTGGAACTGGGCTGTGGAAAAGAGGCTTGCCTCGTCCCAGCCACGGGTTGCCTCGGTATAGCACTACCTCCGAGTGCGGCCCACTTCCCTCTGGGGAAGACACATTCAATCCAAAACAAAGTCAACGGTATCGCATTCTTTTATGTTTACAGGAGCCCCGCCCGCCCTTAGAGGGGAAGAGGTGAAAGAGGGATGATAATTCCGACAACAGACAATGGCAGGAACGGCCGCTGGCCTACGTTTTCTGAAGTGCGCAAAGCACTACCACAAGGACCTAGGGTAAGTGGATTTTTTCACCGAGGGCAGACTCTGAAAAAGCATACTTACCTGACGCGGGAGGTACTGTGATAAAGGAGGCAGTCCTCTCAAGGCGAGGCCCTTTCATTGCCTTCGACTGGTTGACCCTTGCGATTACCCCAAATGTGGGTAACTCGAGCGTATAATTTCTGGTAGTGGGGACCTGCGTTCGCGCTCGTCCCCGCAAAAGTCATCCAAACTATGTCTATATGGCCCTCTTAACTGACTATCGAGGGTATTTTTGCTTTTGCAGTGGACCGGTAGACTTTGCAAAGAAAGCAAAGGACGCACAAACTGGCCAAGGTGTTGGGCACGTTTGGAGGGGTAGAAGTAGCATTGTTGAGAGAACTGGAGGAAGGAAGACAAGGTGAGTTCGGGGCACGGTGCGTAACTTTGCTGGCTGTATTTTGTTCAAGGCCTGTCTGCTCTATTGTGTGTAAAGGTCCGCTTGTTAAATCGTTTGTATTTGCATGGGTTGTGACGTGCCGTGCCGTGCTGTGCTATGCGCGCGAAGGGTAAAGGAAAAAGTCTATGAAAGGAAACCAAACGGCCGAATCGACCGAGACGAGCGAGCATAGAAGGGGGGCATTCGAACTTGCGACCGTGAGTACACTTGGAACCTTTGATGCCGTTTTATTGTCACGTGGAGGCGCTTTTAGAAATGCTATTGCTAGTCGTTAGTGTAGTCCTTTGTGCGAGCAAGCCGAGTGAACGAATGAAAGAGGGAAGGAAAAAAACTAGCAGAGCTAGTAAAAGGATCGTGAACCTTTTTCCCCGATTCGTTTGCAGTCTGAATCCAAACCATTGTCGCCTTTCAGTGCCGTTTTTCGCGCGCCTCCTCTTGGAAGTGTGCGAGTGTTGTTTTGCCACGTCACGAGGGCTTAAAACGGCGTCTCATAAGTTGTGCGTGTTTTTTCCTATTCATTTTTTCGTTCGTTATTTTGGATGATTTGATATCACAGAAGTATAATTTGACATCATAATCTTTTCATCTGGCGCGTGCTCCCTCGCTCGCGCGCGCTCTGTAAGATAAGTCGATCGAACTATAGTTTCGCGCCATTATCTTGCCGATTTTTTGACAAAAAGTGTTTTCCCCCCCTCGGTGTTTGCTTTGAATTTTGTTCCTCACAGTCACCTACGGCTCACTATGTGAAATTGGTGGTTGTATGGAGAGCTATTTATTGGGATAACACGTTTAGAGATGTTCGCAAGACAAAAAATTGAAGCCTACATCACGGGGTCATTCCCAGGCGGTCACCCATCCAACGTACTAAACACCCTCCGACGTGGCTTAACTTCGGTGATCGGACGAGAGCCGCTGCTTTCCTTGTGGTAGGGTCGGAGACGAGTAAGTGGGTTCGAAATGCTTCGTTTTATCGGCCACTTTCATGCTGTAGAGCGGCCACATCCCTGAGTGTAGGCGAATTTGAAATTCTAAAGCCCTAGTTTCGTTACTCTAACCCTAAGAAATCGATACTCTAACCCTAAGAAATTGTTACCCTAACCCTAAGAAATGGTTACCCTAACCCCGAAGTCGTTACCTAACCCTAATGTATTTTCCTCAACCCAGTTAACACATTGAGGAGCATCGATTTGAAGCACTATTCCCTAGGGAGGGGAGGGAGGGGTCCCAAGAGACATAACGTGTCCTAAAAACCTATTATACAATGTTTTAGCTCCGTAGGTGCGTGTATCTGGCTTTAAAATCTTACAGTGAGGAGATACCAAACGGGTCAGCCTCTGGGACCGTCTGCGGGACTCGCAAGGGCTTGTGGGGGCGACCTGCTACTATCCACCATAAACCGTGGGAAGGATCCCTCGACCACCCCCCTCACCCAGGGCATGCTTCGGCATCG
>NC_089316.1:28787575-28789709 GCF_036669915.1 Pocillopora verrucosa | reverse complement strand
GCTGCTCATTGAGCAGCTCATATATTAAACTGATTTTTGGAACTGGGCTGTGGAAAAGAGGCTTGCCTCGTCCCAGCCACGGGTTGCCTCGGTATAGCACTACCTCCGAGTGCGGCCCACTTCCCTCTGGGGAAGACACATTCAATCCAAAACAAAGTCAACGGTATAGCATTCTTTTATGTTTACAGGAGCCCCGCCCGCCCTTAGAGGGGAAGAGGTGAAAGAGGGATGATAATTCAGACAACAGACAATGGCAGGAACGGCCGCTGGCCTACGTTTTCTGAAGTGCGCAAAGCACTACCACAAGGACCTAGGGGTAAGTGGATTTTTTCACCGAGGGCAGACGCTGAAAAAGCATACTTACCTGACGCGGGAGGTACTGTGATCAAGGAGGCAGTCCTCTCAAGGCGAGGCCCTTTCATTGCACTTCGACTGGGTTGACCCTTGCGATTACCCCAAATGTGGGTAACTCGAGCGTATAATTTCTGGTAGTGGGGACCTGCGTTCGCGCTCGTCCCCGCAAAAGTCATCCAAACTATGTCTATATGGCCCTCTTACTGACTATCGAGGGTATTTTTGCTTTTGCAGTGGACCGGTAGACTTGCAAAGAAAGCAAAGGACGCACAACTGGCCAAGGTGTTGGCACGTTTGGAGGGGTAGAAGTGCATTGGAGAGACTGGAGGAAGGAAACAAGGTGAGTTTCGGGGCGGTGCGTAACTTTGCTGGCTGTTTTTGTTCAAGGCCTGTCTGCTCTATTGTGTGTAAAGTCCTGTTCGTTTGTATTTGCAGGTTGTGCGTGCCGTGCCGTGCTGTGCTATGCGCGCGAAGGGAAAGGAAATGAAAGGAAACCAAACGGCCGATCGACCGAGCGAGCGAGCATAGAAGGGCATTCGACTTGGACCGTGAGTACACTTTGAACCTTTTGAGCGGTTTTATTGTCACTGGAGCCGCTTTTAGAAATGCTATTGCTATCGTTAGTGTATCCTTTGTGCGAGCAAGCGAGTGAACGAATGAACGAGGGAAGGAAACAAACTAGCAGAGTAGTAAAAGTATCGAACCTTTTTCCCGATTCGTTTGCAGTCTGAATCCAACCATTGTCGACTTTCAGTGCCGTTTTTCGCGCGCCTCCTCTTGGAAGTGTGCGAGTGTTTTGCCACGTCACGATGGCTTAAAACTGCGTCTCAGAAGTGTGCGTTTTTTTCCTATTCATTTTTTCGTTCGTTATTTGGAATGATTTGATATCACAGAAGTAGAATTTGACATCATAAACTGTTCATCTCGCGCGTGCTCACTCGCTCGCGCGCGCTCTGTAAGAAAAGTCGATCGCACTAGAGTTTTCGCCATTAGCTGGCCGTATTTTTTGACAAAAAGGTGTTTTCCCCCCCTCGTTTTTTGCTTTGATTTTGTTCCTCACTCACCTACGGCTCTCTATGTGAAATTGTGGTGTATGGAGAGCTATTTATTGGGATAAAACGTTTAGAGATGTTCGCAAGACAAAAAATTGAAGCCTACAACACGGGGTATTCCCAGGCGGTCACCCATCCAAGTACTAACCCCGCCCGACAGGGCTTAACTTCGGTGATCGGACGAGAACCGGTGCTTTCCCTGTGGTATGGTCGTAGACGAGGAAATGGGGTCGAAATTCTGCTTGTTATCGGCCAGGTTCAGGCTGTAAAGCGGCCACATCCCTGAGTGTAGGCGAATTTGAAATTCTAAAGCCCTAGTTTCGTTACTCTAACCCTAAGAAATCGATACTCTAACCCTAAGAAATTGTTACCCTAACCCTAAGAAATGGTTACCCTAACCCCGAAGTCGTTACCTAACCCTAATGTATTTTCCTCAACCCAGTTAACACATTGAGGAGCATCGATTTGAAGCACTATTCCCTAGGGAGGGGAGGGAGGGGTCCCAAGAGACATAACGTGTCCTAAAAACCTATTATACAATGTTTTAGCTCCGTAGGTGCGTGTATCTGGCTTTAAAATCTTACAGTGAGGAGATACCAAACGGGTCAGCCTCTGGGACCGTCTGCGGGACTCGCAAGGGCTTGTGGGGGCGACCTGCTACTATCCACCATAAACCGTGGGAAGGATCCCTCGACCACCCCCCTCACCCAGGGCATGCTTCGGCATCG
>NC_089316.1:28785379-28787512 GCF_036669915.1 Pocillopora verrucosa | reverse complement strand
GCTGCTCATTGAGCAGCTCATATATTAAACTGATTTTTGGAACTGGGCTGTGGAAAAGAGGCTTGCCTCGTCCCAGCCACGGGTTGCCTCGGTATAGCACTACCTCCGAGTGCGGCCCACTTCCCTCTGGGGAAGACACATTCAATCCAAAACAAAGTCAACGGTATAGCATTCTTTTATGTTTACAGGAGCCCCGCCCGCCCTTAGAGGGGGAAGAGGTGAAAGAGGGATGATAATTCAGACAACAGACAATGGCAGGAACGGCCGCTGGCCTACGTTTTCTGAAGTGCGCAAAGCACTACCACAAGGACCTAGGGGTAAGTGGATTTTTTCACCGAGGGCAGACGCTGAAAAAGCATACTTACCTGACGCGGGAGGTACTGTGATCAAGGAGGCAGTCCTCTCAAGGCGAGGCCCTTTCATTGCACTTCGACTGGGTTGACCCTTGCGATTACCCCAAATGTGGGTAACTCGAGCGTATAATTTCTGGTAGTGGGGACCTGCGTTCGCGCTCGTCCCCGCAAAAGTCATCCAAACTATGTCTATATGGCCCTCTTACTGACTATCGAGGGTATTTTTGCTTTTGCAGTGGACCGGTAGACTTGCAAAGAAAGCAAAGGACGCACAACTGGCCAAGGTGTTGGCACGTTTGGAGGGGTAGAAGTGCATTGGAGAGACTGGAGGAAGGAAACAAGGTGAGTTTCGGGGCGGTGCGTAACTTTGCTGGCTGTTTTTGTTCAAGGCCTGTCTGCTCTATTGTGTGTAAAGTCCTGTTCGTTTGTATTTGCAGGTTGTGCGTGCCGTGCCGTGCTGTGCTATGCGCGCGAAGGGAAAGGAAATGAAAGGAAACCAAACGGCCGATCGACCGAGCGAGCGAGCATAGAAGGGCATTCGACTTGGACCGTGAGTACACTTTGAACCTTTTGAGCGGTTTTATTGTCACTGGAGCCGCTTTTAGAAATGCTATTGCTATCGTTAGTGTATCCTTTGTGCGAGCAAGCGAGTGAACGAATGAACGAGGGAAGGAAACAAACTAGCAGAGTAGTAAAAGTATCGAACCTTTTTCCCGATTCGTTTGCAGTCTGAATCCAACCATTGTCGACTTTCAGTGCCGTTTTTCGCGCGCCTCCTCTTGGAAGTGTGCGAGTGTTTTGCCACGTCACGATGGCTTAAAACTGCGTCTCAGAAGTGTGCGTTTTTTTCCTATTCATTTTTTCGTTCGTTATTTGGAATGATTTGATATCACAGAAGTAGAATTTGACATCATAAACTGTTCATCTCGCGCGTGCTCACTCGCTCGCGCGCGCTCTGTAAGAAAAGTCGATCGCACTAGAGTTTTCGCCATTAGCTGGCCGATTTTTGACAAAAAGGTGTTTTCCCCCCCTCGTTTTTTGCTTTGATTTTGTTCCTCACTCACCTACGGCTCTCTATGTGAAATTGTGGTGTATGGAGAGCTATTTATTGGGATAAAACGTTTAGAGATGTTCGCAAGACAAAAAATTGAAGCCTACAACACGGGGTATTCCCAGGCGGTCACCCATCCAAGTACTAACCCCGCCCGACAGGGCTTAACTTCGGTGATCGGACGAGAACCGGTGCTTTCCCTGTGGTATGGTCGTAGACGAGGAAATGGGGTCGAAATTCTGCTTGTTATCGGCCAGGTTCAGGCTGTAAAGCGGCCACATCCCTGAGTGTAGGCGAATTTGAAATTCTAAAGCCCTAGTTTCGTTACTCTAACCCTAAGAAATCGATACTCTAACCCTAAGAAATTGTTACCCTAACCCTAAGAAATGGTTACCCTAACCCCGAAGTCGTTACCTAACCCTAATGTATTTTCCTCAACCCAGTTAACACATTGAGGAGCATCGATTTGAAGCACTATTCCCTAGGGAGGGGAGGGAGGGGTCCCAAGAGACATAACGTGTCCTAAAAACCTATTATACAATGTTTTAGCTCCGTAGGTGCGTGTATCTGGCTTTAAAATCTTACAGTGAGGAGATACCAAACGGGTCAGCCTCTGGGACCGTCTGCGGGACTCGCAAGGGCTTGTGGGGGCGACCTGCTACTATCCACCATAAACCGTGGGAAGGATCCCTCGACCACCCCCCTCACCCAGGGCATGCTTCGGCATCG
>NC_089316.1:28777296-28785316 GCF_036669915.1 Pocillopora verrucosa | reverse complement strand
GCTGCTCATTGAGCAGCTCATATATTAAACTGATTTTTGGAACTGGGCTGTGGAAAAGAGGCTTGCCTCGTCCCAGCCACGGGTTGCCTCGGTATAGCACTACCTCCGAGTGCGGCCCACTTCCCTCTGGGGAAGACACATTCAATCCAAAACAAAGTCAACGGTATAGCATTCTTTTATGTTTACAGGAGCCCCGCCCGCCCTTAGAGGGGGAAGAGGTGAAAGAGGGATGATAATTCAGACAACAGACAATGGCAGGAACGGCCGCTGGCCTACGTTTTCTGAAGTGCGCAAAGCACTACCACAAGGACCTAGGGGTAAGTGGATTTTTTCACCGAGGGCAGACGCTGAAAAAGCATACTTACCTGACGCGGGTTTTTGCCTGCGTTATAGTATCTTGCGCGAATCCTTTCTTCAAGTTCGGATCGTGAATTCAGGATTATCATTTGGAAGGGTGACTTCGCCATTGTGTTCTTTTTTTGGGCCGGATTCCTGTAAGTATTTCTGTGTTTTGTTTTCTCTACCCCAAGTGAGTACCTGCCGGGAGGGAAAACTTGGTGGTTTCTTTCTTTGTTCTCTGGCCACCCATCCCGTTTGGGGATAGTACAGGACCTAGGGTGTGCCCCTTTTTTGGGCCCTTTTTTGCGTTCCCTTCATGATGGTTATCCCACGTGCTCTTACACGTTCTATCGACATTAAATTGGGTGTTTTCCCTGAGGGTACGTCGATTTTCGACACTGCCAAAGCTCTTCGGGATTATTTTGCAAAGGAGGCGGATTTTGAAGTGGTGGCCATTCAGCAGTGCCCGAACCGTATTGCCCGGGTGACATTCGAAGAGGGTGGGGAAGCCGCTAAGGCGGACTTTCAGGACGAGGGATCTATCCGGATCTTTGGAGTTGAATGTGAAGTGGTCTCCCCTGCCCCTCCGGTAGAGAAGGTGCTTGTGTACAATTTCCCCTATGAAAACAGTGATGGCCCAGTACATAGGGTCCTGTCCGATTTTGGTTCGGTTGAGGGTATCTCGTACCAGACGTGGGTGGGCCTCCCGGGTATTCACACGGGTACCCGGGTGGTTAAAATGGTTCGCTCATCCCCCATCCCGCGATCCCTTGTGATTGGGGGGGTGCGGTGTAAGATTTGGTACAGGGGCCAGCCGGTCACCTGTGATGTGTGCCGGGAGGTGGGCCATGTGGCTGCCAAGTGCCCTAACAAGGGTCGTTGTTTCCACTGCCGGCAACAGGGGCATATGGCCCGCGACTGCCCTGATCGTTCAGGTTTCTATGGGGGGGGTGCCTGGGGCCCATTGCCCAATCGTGGTCTGCCTGTTTCTGAGCCGGGTGAGTCCGCTGGTGGAGGGCCCCCGGTCGTTGAAGCTCATCATACAGAACCCGTTTCTGTGGCGGGGGTTGGCCCATCTAGCCAGACCCTTTCTTCTCCTGCCCCCCCTTCATCTGGTGGGGGTGTTTCTTTGGACGGTGGGGTTACCCCCGTCTCGGTTCCTGAGAGCGAACCTAATTCGAGTGTGTGTGGGGATAGCAGCGCTGCTAGCACCGTGCTAAATAGTCAAGGCTATATAATTAACAATGGTAATGCAAATGTTATAGATAATGCTTTTAGTGTAATAAGCGATAGCTGTAAAGTAAGCAATAGTAGTAATGCTAGTGTTAATGTAAGCAACAGTTCTATTTGTGCTGCAAGCTCTGCAAGCAATGCTATTAATATAAATAAGCTAGATAATGGAAAAGCTATTGCTGATAATGGGCCAAAAAGCTGCTCATCAGCTGATTTAATTAGTAATGTTTTGGGTGAGCCTGTCCCTGACGCTAGTGTGGAGGTTTCTCCCGCTTCGTCTGTGGATGCCGAGATGATGCCTGCCTCTAACCATCGCAAGCGGTCGGCTCCAAAGCCTCCTTTGGAGGACTCGGCAGCACCGTCGGGCTTCGCTCCTGGCTCATCTTCGAATGAGCGGGGCAAGTCGAAAATCTCTAAGAAGACTTCTGGGCCTCCCGGTTGCCACTCGCTCCCTGCGAGTGTGTCTCTGGCCGCCAGGACAGCTTCTAGCCGGGGCCCCCCTTCCTGATAACGTTATGGGTGCCTTTTTTCTTTTTCTCATCATGTTTTCTATCCTGTCATTGAATTGTAATGGGATCAGAGATCAGTCCAAAAGAGCTGGTTTGGTGCAGTGGTTGCGGTCTCTCCCTGTTGGGGCAGACGTTGTCTGCCTCCAGGAGACCCACTGTCTATCACCTTCTGAGTGTTCTTTGTGGTTTCGCTCTTCCGGTTTTTCTGCTGTTGTCTCTCCTGGGTCGTCTCATTCGTGTGGTTGTATTGTTTTGTTTCGTCCTTCGTTGTCTCTGGTCAACTCTTGGTGTGATGTTTCTGGTCGTTACCTGCAGGTTGAATTCTCTTTTTTCGGTAGCTCTTTTCGTGTTTGTTGTGTTTACGCACCTAACCGCAACCCTGCGCGGGACCAGTTCTTTGGAGACCTCCATTCCAAGATCGATCCCGCGGTCCCCACGATTCTCTGTGGTGACTTCAATGAGGTCTTTGATCGCTCCGTTGATCGGGCTGGCTCTGATCCCTCTGTCTCCTCTCGCGATAGCTCTTCCTCCCTTAAATATCTTTTCGACGACTGCTGTGTGGTGGACATATGGAGGTATCTCCACCCCTCTTCTGTTGGGTTTACCTGGACCAGGTGGGATGGCAGTCTTGCCTCTCGTATTGACCTTTTTGGTGTTCCTTTTTCGTGGGTGCCCTCTGTCTCTTCTTGTTCCTTCGTCCCCTGTCCCTTCTCTGATCACTGTGGTGTCTTTCTTTCTTGTTCCATCCCGGACGCTGTTCCCCCTGGTCCAGGCATCTGGAAGTTGAACATCTCCGTTCTTGATGACCCTGAGTACGTGGAGTTAATATCAAACGCGTGGCGGTCGTGGCGAAACTCTGTCGCCCGCTTTCCCTCCTTGGTGAAGTGGTGGGATGGGGGGAAGAGTTTGATCAAGGGACTTACGATTCGCTATTGTTGTGAGAAGGCTGGTGCTCGGTCACGTCTCCGGGACCTTTTGGTCCGGTTGATCGATCACCTTAAAGCCAAAGTTGATCTAGGCTCATCATCATGTCTCGGCCCTTATCATTCGGCTCTGGCCGAATTGGCTGCTCTTGACTCCCATGTGGCCAAGGGAGCTCAAGTTCGTTCTCGTGCAAAGTGGGTTGAAGAGGGGGAATCTTCCTCATCGTACTTCTTCCGCCTCGAACGGAAGCGTGGCTCTGATAGGTGGATCTCTGCGCTGAGGGATGAGGACGACTCTATTGTCTCCTCCCCTCGTGATCTTTGTGCTTCTTGGTCATCTTTCTTTTCCGGTCTCTTCTCTGCCTCCTCGGTTGACCCTCGCATCCAGACTGATCTCTTGGGGAATTTGTCATCTTCTCTCCCTGATGATCAGTCCTCCCTTTGCGAGGGTCACCTCTCCGTGGAGGAGGTTCTGGTTGCTCTCCGTGGGATGGCCAGGCGTAAGGCCCCCGGGCTGGATGGCCTTCCCATGGAGTTCTATCTGAAGTTCTGGTCCGTTCTGGGTTCCGACCTTGTCTCTGTTCTTAACTCTTCTTTCGATTCTGGCTGTCTCTCTCTCTCTCAGCGCAGAGGTGTTATTTCCCTGTCTTTCAAGAAGGGTGATCGGTTAGATCCCCGCAACTGGCGGCCGATCACCCTCCTCAACGTCGACTATAAGCTTGCGTCTAGAGCCATTGCTGGCCGGTTGTTAAAGGTCATCCATCTTTTAGTGGCGGAGGACCAGACTTGTGGGGTCCCTGGCCGTTACATCGGTGAGAACGTGGCCCTCCTGCGGGATGTGGCCGCGTTTGCTTCCTCTTCTGGGACTCCAGTGGCCATTCTTTCCCTCGATCAAGAGAAGGCCTTCGATCGTGTGGACTGGGGTTTTATGCGTTCCACTCTCGTGGCAATGGGCTTCGGTCCGTCTTTTGTCGCCTGGGTGGATCTTTTCTATCGCAGTGTTCAGTCCAGTGTTAATGTCAACGGCTACATCTCGGGCTTTTTCGATCTTTCGCGGGGGGTGAGACAGGGTTGTCCCTTGTCCCCCCTTCTGTATGTCCTCGTATCTGAGGTTCTTGCAGCCAACATCCGCTGCAATGCCCGCATTCCTGGTCTGCACTTTCCCGGCTTTCCCCCTCTTTCGCCCATTTCGCAATATGCTGATGACACGTCGTTTATTGTTTCTTCGGATGATGCAATTGAAGCGGTTTTTGAGACCTACGCTCTTTTTGAAAGAGCCTCTGGGTCCAAGTTAAACCAGGTTAAATCCAAGGGTCTTTGGTTGGGGGGCTGGTGTGGTCGCACTGACCCTCCAGTTGCCCTGAGTGGTCTTCTTGTAAAATTAAGGTTTTGGGTGTTTTTATTGGTGCTGGAGATCTGGATGTTGATAACTGGCGTCCCCGTATTGATGCGGTGGACCATGTTCTCAAATCGTGGCGTTCTCGTTGTTTGTCTTTTCGTGGCAAAGCCCTGGTTATCAATGCTCTTGCCCTTTCTCGGGTGTGGTATGTGGCATCTTTGGTCCACATGCCCGCCTGGGTGGCGAAAGAGCTCTCTTCTTTAGCTTTCTCTTTCTTCTGGTCCGGCAAGCGGGAGCTCGTCTCTCGCTCTGTCGTGATTCAGTCCTCTCTTTTTGGTGGTTTCTCTGTTGTTAGTGTGCAGTACAAGGTGTGGGCCCTTCTCGGCCAGTGGGTGCGGAGGTTCGCCTCCTCTTCCGCTGGTTGGTCCTCACTCATGTCATTCTGGTTTGTGTCGTCCTTTGGTGTTTCGCCCTCTGTCGTTTTTTCCAGGCCGTTTTGTTTTGATCCCAGGGTATTGCCACCTTTCTATTCCTCCCTTCTTTTGGCCTGGCGGGGCCTCAATGGTTCCTTCGCCACGGCCCGTAACTCTCTCGTTTTTGGTTCGTCCTGCCCTCATGTTTGTTGCCCTGTGGCTGTTATGTCCACAAAAGCTGCTATCTGTACCTCTTATCTGAGAACATGGTTCCGCCGCATTGCGTGGGAAAGTTTTTCCCAGTGTATGGTTCGCTGGATTGGCCATCCACGTGGCGCTCGCTGACCTTTTTTGATCTCGATCGTCAAGTCGCCGATCTATGTTGGAAGATTGCGCACGGCGTCTTATACACCGCACAGCGTCTTGTTTCCTTTGGATTGCCCATTCCCCCTTCTTGTTTTTGTGGGTCTTCTGTGGAGTCTTTGGAGCATTTGTTCTTCTTCTGCCCCCTTGCCCAGAGTGTTCTCTCCTGGCTTCAGTCTCTGTTGTTCAGTTTTTCTTTTATGTGTCCTGCTCTTCTTTGTCGGCATGTTCTCTTCGGTTTCAGCTCTGATGAGCTGATTGTCACTCCCCGGGTCTTTGTGTATTTGTTGAACCTTTGTAAATATTTCATCTGGCAATCCCGTAACGACTTTCGTTTTCGTGCTGTTCGTCCCGGCGCTGCTGCGGTGATCGCGAGGGTGAAGTCTCGTTTGAGATTCCATCTACCCATTTTCTTCAAGCGGTTTCAGTCCGCTCGCCGTCGTCGCTTCTTCCACCGTCAGTGGGGTGCCCGTGGAGTCGTCGCCACCGTTTCAGATGGTCACCTCTCCCTTGCCCTGTAACCGGTTTCCCGCGCGCTGCATGGCCCTAATCTGGGCATTGTGGTTTTTGTCTGTTTGTGTTCTGTGTTGGGTGGCCCTAATCTGGGCATTTCGTTTGTTTTGTTCTGTGTCCTCCGGTGCTGGGTCTCCTTGATTGGTGTACTGCACGGAGGTTTCTGCTGCATGGCCCTAATCTGGGCATTGTGTTCGTTTTGTTCTTGTTCTGTGTCCTCTTGTGCTGGGTCTCCTTTATTGGTGTACTGCACGGAGGTTTTTTGTGATGCATGGCCCTAATCTGGGCGGTCGGTGTTGTATCCGGTAGTGTGACCCCCTGCACTGGGTCTCCTTAACTGGTGTACTGTGCGAGGGTTCTGGTGTCAGTAGTGTCTGTTTCTTTTTGTATCGCGGTGTTTTGAAAGGAGTGTGTTCAATTTTTGGAGTGTGTGTGTTAATTTTGGCGAGGTGGGGTTCGATTCCCCAACGAAGTTGGTGTCTGGTGACCCTCGGTTTATGGTGGACCCAACCCTAAGGCATTGCACTTTCAGCCATGGGTTGGATTAGGTCTGAGATCGGCAGGCATTGCACCGCCCTCACGGGAGCCTGGCCGTTCACCTTAAATATAAAAAAACTTACCTGACGCGGGAGGTACTGTGATCAAGGAGGCAGTCCTCTCAAGGCGAGGCCCTTTCATTGCACTTCGACTGGGTTGACCCTTGCGATTACCCCAAATGTGGGTAACTCGAGCGTATAATTTCTGGTAGTGGGGACCTGCGTTCGCGCTCGTCCCCGCAAAAGTCATCCAAACTATGTCTATATGGCCCTCTTACTGACTATCGAGGGTATTTTTGCTTTTGCAGTGGACCGGTAGACTTGCAAAGAAAGCAAAGGACGCACAACTGGCCAAGGTGTTGGCACGTTTGGAGGGGTAGAAGTGCATTGGAGAGACTGGAGGAAGGAAACAAGGTGAGTTTCGGGGCGGTGCGTAACTTTGCTGGCTGTTTTTGTTCAAGGCCTGTCTGCTCTATTGTGTGTAAAGTCCTGTTCGTTTGTATTTGCAGGTTGTGCGTGCCGTGCCGTGCTGTGCTATGCGCGCGAAGGGAAAGGAAATGAAAGGAAACCAAACGGCCGATCGACCGAGCGAGCGAGCATAGAAGGGCATTCGACTTGGACCGTGAGTACACTTTGAACCTTTTGAGCGGTTTTATTGTCACTGGAGCCGCTTTTAGAAATGCTATTGCTATCGTTAGTGTATCCTTTGTGCGAGCAAGCGAGTGAACGAATGAACGAGGGAAGGAAACAAACTAGCAGAGTAGTAAAAGTATCGAACCTTTTTCCCGATTCGTTTGCAGTCTGAATCCAACCATTGTCGACTTTCAGTGCCGTTTTTCGCGCGCCTCCTCTTGGAAGTGTGCGAGTGTTTTGCCACGTCACGATGGCTTAAAACTGCGTCTCAGAAGTGTGCGTTTTTTTCCTATTCATTTTTTCGTTCGTTATTTGGAATGATTTGATATCACAGAAGTAGAATTTGACATCATAAACTGTTCATCTCGCGCGTGCTCACTCGCTCGCGCGCGCTCTGTAAGAAAAGTCGATCGCACTAGAGTTTTCGCCATTAGCTGGCCGATTTTTGACAAAAAGGTGTTTTCCCCCCCTCGTTTTTTGCTTTGATTTTGTTCCTCACTCACCTACGGCTCTCTATGTGAAATTGTGGTGTATGGAGAGCTATTTATTGGGATAAAACGTTTAGAGATGTTCGCAAGACAAAAAATTGAAGCCTACAACACGGGGTATTCCCAGGCGGTCACCCATCCAAGTACTAACCCCGCCCGACAGGGCTTAACTTCGGTGATCGGACGAGAACCGGTGCTTTCCCTGTGGTATGGTCGTAGACGAGGAAATGGGGTCGAAATTCTGCTTGTTATCGGCCAGGTTCAGGCTGTAAAGCGGCCACATCCCTGAGTGTAGGCGAATTTGAAATTCTAAAGCCCTAGTTTCGTTACTCTAACCCTAAGAAATCGATACTCTAACCCTAAGAAATTGTTACCCTAACCCTAAGAAATGGTTACCCTAACCCCGAAGTCGTTACCTAACCCTAATGTATTTTCCTCAACCCAGTTAACACATTGAGGAGCATCGATTTGAAGCACTATTCCCTAGGGAGGGGAGGGAGGGGTCCCAAGAGACATAACGTGTCCTAAAAACCTATTATACAATGTTTTAGCTCCGTAGGTGCGTGTATCTGGCTTTAAAATCTTACAGTGAGGAGATACCAAACGGGTCAGCCTCTGGGACCGTCTGCGGGACTCGCAAGGGCTTGTGGGGGCGACCTGCTACTATCCACCATAAACCGTGGGAAGGATCCCTCGACCACCCCCCTCACCCAGGGCATGCTTCGGCATCG
>NC_089316.1:28775100-28777233 GCF_036669915.1 Pocillopora verrucosa | reverse complement strand
GCTGCTCATTGAGCAGCTCATATATTAAACTGATTTTTGGAACTGGGCTGTGGAAAAGAGGCTTGCCTCGTCCCAGCCACGGGTTGCCTCGGTATAGCACTACCTCCGAGTGCGGCCCACTTCCCTCTGGGGAAGACACATTCAATCCAAAACAAAGTCAACGGTATAGCATTCTTTTATGTTTACAGGAGCCCCGCCCGCCCTTAGAGGGGGAAGAGGTGAAAGAGGGATGATAATTCAGACAACAGACAATGGCAGGAACGGCCGCTGGCCTACGTTTTCTGAAGTGCGCAAAGCACTACCACAAGGACCTAGGGGTAAGTGGATTTTTTCACCGAGGGCAGACGCTGAAAAAGCATACTTACCTGACGCGGGAGGTACTGTGATCAAGGAGGCAGTCCTCTCAAGGCGAGGCCCTTTCATTGCACTTCGACTGGGTTGACCCTTGCGATTACCCCAAATGTGGGTAACTCGAGCGTATAATTTCTGGTAGTGGGGACCTGCGTTCGCGCTCGTCCCCGCAAAAGTCATCCAAACTATGTCTATATGGCCCTCTTACTGACTATCGAGGGTATTTTTGCTTTTGCAGTGGACCGGTAGACTTGCAAAGAAAGCAAAGGACGCACAACTGGCCAAGGTGTTGGCACGTTTGGAGGGGTAGAAGTGCATTGGAGAGACTGGAGGAAGGAAACAAGGTGAGTTTCGGGGCGGTGCGTAACTTTGCTGGCTGTTTTTGTTCAAGGCCTGTCTGCTCTATTGTGTGTAAAGTCCTGTTCGTTTGTATTTGCAGGTTGTGCGTGCCGTGCCGTGCTGTGCTATGCGCGCGAAGGGAAAGGAAATGAAAGGAAACCAAACGGCCGATCGACCGAGCGAGCGAGCATAGAAGGGCATTCGACTTGGACCGTGAGTACACTTTGAACCTTTTGAGCGGTTTTATTGTCACTGGAGCCGCTTTTAGAAATGCTATTGCTATCGTTAGTGTATCCTTTGTGCGAGCAAGCGAGTGAACGAATGAACGAGGGAAGGAAACAAACTAGCAGAGTAGTAAAAGTATCGAACCTTTTTCCCGATTCGTTTGCAGTCTGAATCCAACCATTGTCGACTTTCAGTGCCGTTTTTCGCGCGCCTCCTCTTGGAAGTGTGCGAGTGTTTTGCCACGTCACGATGGCTTAAAACTGCGTCTCAGAAGTGTGCGTTTTTTTCCTATTCATTTTTTCGTTCGTTATTTGGAATGATTTGATATCACAGAAGTAGAATTTGACATCATAAACTGTTCATCTCGCGCGTGCTCACTCGCTCGCGCGCGCTCTGTAAGAAAAGTCGATCGCACTAGAGTTTTCGCCATTAGCTGGCCGATTTTTGACAAAAAGGTGTTTTCCCCCCCTCGTTTTTTGCTTTGATTTTGTTCCTCACTCACCTACGGCTCTCTATGTGAAATTGTGGTGTATGGAGAGCTATTTATTGGGATAAAACGTTTAGAGATGTTCGCAAGACAAAAAATTGAAGCCTACAACACGGGGTATTCCCAGGCGGTCACCCATCCAAGTACTAACCCCGCCCGACAGGGCTTAACTTCGGTGATCGGACGAGAACCGGTGCTTTCCCTGTGGTATGGTCGTAGACGAGGAAATGGGGTCGAAATTCTGCTTGTTATCGGCCAGGTTCAGGCTGTAAAGCGGCCACATCCCTGAGTGTAGGCGAATTTGAAATTCTAAAGCCCTAGTTTCGTTACTCTAACCCTAAGAAATCGATACTCTAACCCTAAGAAATTGTTACCCTAACCCTAAGAAATGGTTACCCTAACCCCGAAGTCGTTACCTAACCCTAATGTATTTTCCTCAACCCAGTTAACACATTGAGGAGCATCGATTTGAAGCACTATTCCCTAGGGAGGGGAGGGAGGGGTCCCAAGAGACATAACGTGTCCTAAAAACCTATTATACAATGTTTTAGCTCCGTAGGTGCGTGTATCTGGCTTTAAAATCTTACAGTGAGGAGATACCAAACGGGTCAGCCTCTGGGACCGTCTGCGGGACTCGCAAGGGCTTGTGGGGGCGACCTGCTACTATCCACCATAAACCGTGGGAAGGATCCCTCGACCACCCCCCTCACCCAGGGCATGCTTCGGCATCG